>NC_136002.1:20513581-20563581 GCF_048128805.1 Centroberyx gerrardi | reverse complement strand
GGAGGAGTCACTGTTTTTGTTTTGGGGAAAACGTTACAAGTGAGTCTTAGCGAGGCCACTTGGCTCTGTCCATGCAACTTGTCCCATTTTGAAATTTATAAGGACGTAAGCCCTTTTCACCGCTCTCCTCTATCTCCCTCTCATTCCCATGTCTGTCCTACTTCTTTCTCCATCCTCCTTGATTCCCTCTCCTCTGTCTCTCCTCCCCATGTATCTTCCTCTTCCTCTCTACAGCAGCCGTGCCCCGCCGCGCCCCCACCCCCAGCGGAGCTGTCATGTGGCAGGAGGCCCGCAAACATGAGCGCAAGCTCCGTGGCATGATGGTAGACTACAAACGCCGTGGCGAGCGCCGGCGAGAGTACTACGAGAAGATCGTAAGAGACATTTGTCCTCTAGCTCAGCCAAATGTACAGTGATGCTGAGGGATTACTGTGGTCACCATTATTGAAGCTAAGCTGAAGGCCTACAGCAGTGGTCCTCAAATCTGGTCCTCGGGGTCAAGAGTATTGTTGGTTGTCTATTCTGCCAGATACTTGTAATTCTCGCTGTCTAATCAGGGCCTGATTTAGACCCGGGACGACAGGTGAATACAGTAAACTATCTGGCAGAATGGAAAACCAGCACTACTTAGTAAACAGTAAATTGAATGAGACAACATTTGAAAAATGTGACTCCTACTCTGACAAAATGATTGCTTATGTGACAGTAAAAGTCAATTTGGAATATCATTTAAGTTCAATAATGTGAAGACTTGTTTAACAAATGATGCTATTGACGATGGGATCAGCTCTCTTTTTTTGAAATTCAGAATTATTAATTTCAGGTAAAAATTATTTTCTCAAATGGATGAATGGCGTTTTGGATCAAAACCTTTTGACTTTACAAAATTTGTATGTGGGTCCTTACATATGTTGCGGTCTTTTCTCTTCCTCTCCACAGAAAAAAGATCCTGCTCAGTTTCTGCAGGTTCACGGCCGGGCCTACAAGATCCATCTGGATCCTGCTGTGGCACTGGCTGCAGAGAGTCCCATCAACATGTGAGGAAACACACACTCACATTCACTCACACACACACACACACACTCACATACCAGACACACAGTACTTGTGGGTTTTTACTGATCAGTTTGTACCTCTTTCTCTCGTCATAAGGATGCCATGGCAGGGAGATGCCAACAACATGATTGACAGGTTTGACGTAAGAGCTCACCTGGACTACATCCCCACCTACACCCCTCCATTGCTCAGCACTGTGTAAGTCTTACAGATACCTAGAGTCGCACTTTCAACCAGACACTGTCAAGTATGAATACAGTTTGACTCTTTTCTTGTGCTCTGATTGTGGATTCATTCATCATTCACAGATCACTTTGAAGTGTAATCAGTTGTGGACCAAAATTACTTGCAAAAAAGTTTAAGATACAGTGATTATATTATTATTTTGATTTTTTAGGCATTTAGCTGACGCTTGTACACAGAGCGTCTTAATGAGTGCACTAGTAGGATGAGCTTCAATTGTATACCACCAAAAATTGAAAGCAACCAAAAATATGAGTGCATGAATACCATAGAGACCATAGAAAGATCATGTAAGAGCGAGTGCTTGGAAAAGACATTGAAGCACTAAGCAGAGATAGAAGAAGTTTTTTTTTTATTATTTTTTAGTAGAGAGGGGAAATCATTCAGTGTATGTACCCCAAAGTCAATTAAAACATAATGAATTTTAATCACCCTGGTTTTAGTGGAGACAGGGTACTTTGCCATGGGGACAGTGCTGCTATTTCTGTGACAAAGGTGTAAGAAAATAAATAATATATTTTCCCTTTGATTTCTATCACATCCAATAAAGTCCCACCCCGTCACTGTCCATCCTGTCATGTTCAGAAATAAACATCTATTGAGCTTTTTAGTATAAACCTTTAAAGTGTGTATTTAAGCTTCAATTTTTTTCTTTGTGTCAGATGTGTTCTTTTTATAGAACATTAAAAAAAAATGGTAAACTATTATTTTTCAACATTTTTGAAGTCCAAAGGGCATCAGATAGCAATTGTTCAATTTGTGCCTTGTATGGTTTGAGGAGCATTACACAACTTCTATTATACTTTTATTATATAAATTCTAAATAAATGTAGTTGCATACTAGCAAAAATGAATCTTGGTAGGTAAAATGAATAAGGTTCCAGTTGTTCCTGTGTGTAAACATAAAAAGTAGTAGTGGAGATAATTTAGCAGTACATTGATTGAGAGCCGCTATTTAATTTCTTCTGCTGCACTGCTTCAAAGTCTGACGCTGTAGGCTGAGCTAGAAGCCAAAAATGCTCAACTCACAGCGAGAATTGAGTATTCAGCGAAGCCATGAATCTAAAAAACAACCTTTATACTCTTTGTCTTACTCAGCACCCCAGAGCAGGAGTCGGAGGAAAGGAAATGCAATTACGAGCGCTACAGAGGCTTAGTGCAGAATGACTTTGCCAACAGTGAGTATCTATCCACCAACTCCTGCATGGCTGATATGCTCTTTCAAGAGTAATTTAAATCTCAATTCACTTTCAGAAACTACATTGACAGTGAAATAAGAAAAACACTGACAAGCCCTGTGTTATGCTTCTGCCCTGTTAATCTTTCCAGTGCTCTGTATTTCTCCTTATTGTGACTTTAACAGCCGGTTTCTGTTAGCTCTCCCTCAGTGGATATATTTTGAAGGTGTGCTCTTAAACTCCCTGCTGTCCCCCTGCAGTCTCTGAGGAGCAGTGTTTATACCAGATCTACCTGGATGAGCTTTATGGTGGCCTGCAGAGACCAAATGAGGACGAGAAGAAAAAGTGAGTCCCAAGTAAAAATGGTCTTCCATGGGTTCCTTGTTGTGCGTTTGCTCACGTGTGCATATAGCCACGTATTGATAAGTCCGTCCTTTGTTTGTGCAGACTGGCTGAGAAGAAGGCCACCATTGGTTACACCTATGAAGACAGCACTGTGACCGAGCCGGAACCCCTGTCGGATAAAGAGGAAGACAATTCTGAGAACAGCGAATCAGAAGAGGACGAGGGCATCCCAGATATCGGTTAGGAAATGGGTTTGTTACTAATAAGGTTTGCACAGTATCCAAAGAGATGAACTGAGGCAAAATGAAGCCCTGATGTTAAGTAGCATCAAACAATTGATAAAAAAGGGGGTGCAGAGGAAAAAAGTGCACCAAAGAAAAATAATATTCTTCTGTCCTTTAGACTTTCATCAGTTCTAAAGAAATGGCAACACACCTGGCTTAATATATGTGCAAATATTCAATTATCCAATTAAGTCAGGGAAACAACTTGATGGGATTTTTCCTATTTTTGCTCAGTTTGCGGGTTTCTCTTGTTTTTCCAGTTCTGTTTTTGTTTTTTTTATATATTTTTTTTAACCTACACACCTGCTACCAGCTGCTTACTATCAAGTACCTGTTCTGTACGTCCGCTCTATCTCAACGCAAATAGTTGTCAAACATGAGCATGAGGATTAAATTTGCATGGATATGATTAAGTGCTTTCTGTTTACAAAATGTACATTGTGTGTATGTATAGATGTGGAGGTGGATGTTGATGAGCTCAACCAGGAGCAGGTGTTGGATCTGAACAAAATGGCAACCCCATATGGAATGGCTGAAGGAGACTTTGTTAGGTAAAATCTCACTGATTTTATTAAAATGTCCCTTGCTTGTCAAAGAAGGCAGCAAAAGCATGCATATAATTTTGAAAGAATACAGGACCTATGAGCTCTGTCATGTCATTATTGCAATTGTCTTGCTGTGAAAAGATTAATATAGGTTCCCAAAAAATTGAGGAATATAGTATTCACTATTTATTTCTTGAGTCCTTGTAATGGAAGGGATGAAACTCTGTAAGCTATTAGCTTAGCAGTCTAAAAAGCAGTGGTAGATTTTGTTAAATTTGCATACACCAACTGCAAAAACAGCTTTGGGCCTTGAGAGAATTTGGTTTTAAAACATTTGTCCCCAGAGAAAATATTAAGAAACCACTGCTGTGCAGTGCTCAAAACAACACTGCTCAAACACTTTTAATGTTTTTACATTTTAATGAGCAGTTAAAAATATCACCTTCAAAAAACAACTTCACTACTTTATACTGTTAATATTATTATTATTACACTGTTAACATATTACCTGTTTATCAGGATGTTGAGGAAAGACAAGGAGGAAGTGGAGGCCATCAAACATGCCAAGGCTCTGGAGGCAGAGAAGGCCATGTACTCTGTAAGATACAACCTTTGAAGTGTGTGTGTGTGTGCGTGTGGCGTGTGTGTGCGCATGTGCTTGTCTTTGCTGTATTGCCGCTTGTTACTAAAAGCAATATGTTTGATAATCTCAGGGCCGCCGTTCTCGCAGACAAAGGAGAGAGTTCAGAGAGAAGAGACTGAAAGGCAGACAGATCAGCCCACCCAGGTAACTTCATGTTGTCCTTTTAGGTTTTTTCCCAACAGTCCACTTACCTCATATTTGGGGGCTTTAAAATATAATAAATATAACAGTAAGCATGCCTAACGTATTTCCTCGCCATCCCATATTCCAGCTATGCCAGAAGAGACAGCCCAACATACGACCCTTACAAACGGTAAGTGTACACTGTTTTTTCTTTTTTGTTCTATTTTCTGTGTTAATTCCCTCTGCTGTCGGCCCATATATGCATTTGAACTATTTCACTATTTGCTCTGTCAGTAACATGATGATGGGTGATTTTCTCATCTCTCTCAGACCGGAGTCAGAATCTAGTTCCGAGTCCCGGTCCCGGTCCCGGTCTCCTGGTCCGGAGAAGATCACCTTCATCACGAGCTTCGGAGGCAGCGATGACGAGGCTGCCGCAGCAGCGCAGGCGGCGGCGGCGGCTGCTCCTCACTCTGGCCACACCCCCTCCAACTCGCAGCATCCCGCAGGTCATAGCAGGGGCTCCCGGTCGGTAACTTTCCCCTTCCTGGCTTTTCATTGGTTGTGTTCTCCTTGCAGTCATTTTGTTGTCCATTGACATGACCACAGCTGTTGAGGCAGAAAGAATACTGATTGATTTTTGTGGTAGGTGAGGTGGAGTACAGATTTATTTTTTTTTTTTTTTTTGAGGTGAACAATTGATAATATGACTCACTTTTATAGTGTAGTCTCACGTGAAATGTCAGTGCATGATGTCACTCTCAAGTAACAAATCTGATCAATTCAATTTTGCATGTGTGAAAATGTAATATGTGTGATGAGGTATTTGTATGCTTTCACACACATTTACTAGTTAGTGATTGTGCATGTCAAAACAATAGGACCGCATAATTATATGCAAAGCACTGAAATCAAATTTAAATATTTGATAATTTAAAGTCAACAGAAAGTAAGATTACTAAAACCAAGAAATCAGTAGTGTTGTTAGCGTTCTAGCGACAGGGTAGGCGCTGTGTTGGTGTTGTTACTAAAACTCTGTGTCTCTGTTTGTCCAGGAGACGAAGGTCTTCATCCAGTCGCTCTCCTTCCTCCTCCTCCCGCTCCTCATCTCGTTCCTCCTCTCGCTCTTCCTCCCGCTCGCGCCGTGCCCGGCGGGGTCGCGGGGGGAGGGATGGACGGCGTTCTCGCACCCGCTCCCGGTCAAGACGGCGTTCCAGCTCTCGGTCCCGGGGGAGAGGAGGGAACGGAGGGGCTGGATCCTGGAGGAGACGTGACCGGACGCGATCTCGTTCCAACGATCGAGACAGAGAGCGAGAAAGGGACAGAGACAGAGACAGGGACAGGGACAGGAGACGCTACACAGCACGCAGACGGACAAGGTAAGACTGGTCGATATTACCTGACAGTGCTGGAGTTGCTGTTTTATAATGCACATGGCAATGAGCTTAGCCCACCTGTTTTCCCCCAGGTCCCGGTCCAGCTCACGGCAGGGGGGCGGTTCGAGGAGAGGGGGTCGGAACTCTGGAGGCCACCGGCGGGGGGACAGCAGCAGCCCCAGTCCCTCTCAGTCTCCCAGTCACCCCAACCACAGTCCCTCCCCTGCTCACAGAGGGGCCCAGCCCTCTACCACTGCCCTCTCTGACAAGCTAAGAAAGTAAGAAGACACTGTAAACATTCAGGCAGGGACATGTGAATTTGCACAGCTACACAAATATCTTGTAACACCCCAAGAGAGCCAAAGGCTCGGGATGCACTGATCATAATCGGCAAATGACTCAAACAGATTCAAACAGAGTTTGACTCGTGAACCCAGCAGGCTGTTATGCTGTTTGAAATGGTCAATTTAAAAGATAGCATTTTTCCACCAAGATACCCTTTTAGTTGGATAACATTTCTTGATGTTGCACACAGTCAAGAATAGGCCTAAATAACAGATCATTGATTAGGCCTATTCATGAACATCCTTATTAGTGATTGCACAATCTAAACAGGTCTAGGCCAACTTTAGACTGCCACTTATCACAACAGCCTCAATAAGGTTTCCTGCACCAATCTGGTCGCAGTTTATCACAAATTATGTGCTTGTTAGACACAGCGCAGAGAGACTTGATGATTTCATTAGAGGATGTTTCATTATTGTATTAATTTGCTTTTCATTGTTAAACATTGACAGATCATATATATTAATTCCTGATGCTGTGTTATGAATTTCATAGCCTCTATGATTAAAAGCAGGTTAATGTATAGGACTGAAGGCACAGCTTATGTTGCCTCAATGAAAGTCTTGTTCGTGTATTATCGGTGGCAAGAGGTGAGTAATCACCTCAATCATCGAGCACATATGACAACTATATAATAACTATGTTTGGATAAAGATTATGATTTATTTACACATGGGTAGCCCAGCAATGTCATGCAGCCTTAAGAACAGTCTGTTAAGCACAGTGCTATATTGAAATTTGACTTTTATATAATGTGCTGCTGTTAGTACGTCCGGGTAAATGCATCATTTTAATCAGAGATTTATTTTTCTTTCTGTCTCTCTCCCTCTCCCCCTCTCTCCCTCTCCCTCTCTCTCCCTCTCTCCAGGCCTGATACTCCGGGTGGTAAAGAGACGGGAGCTGCCAAAGTCAGTAAGAATTTGATCTAGCTGGGTTTCTTGCTAAAGCCTACGCCTCCCTCATCCCTGACAGGCTGACATGGTTGTCCACCAGACTGGGATGTAGAAGCCATTGTTGCCCACAGAGAATGAAATTGATGTGATTTTTTTGTTTTTTTTTTCTAAGTGGATATGTACTGCCGTCAAAGCCCACCATCAATTTTGAAATTGCCATTGCACTATTCTCCATCTTCTCAGTGTTTTGTTGAGAAGGTTTTGTGAACTTGGCAACACTGACGAATGACTGACCTAATTATGCTCCCATCTCTGTGGAATGCTGCTAGTGTGGACTGATAATTTAGGCACCCTATCAAGCCATTAACTATCTTGAATGTAGTTTTAGTGTGGGGTTGTGTGTGTTTGTGCGTGTGTATGTACATATGTGTGTGTGTGTGAGAGCGCTTTGTTTTTATATCTGTTTATAGTCTCTCATAACCTGAAGTGTGTCTCATATCCAGGACCCTAAAGAGTTCAGGCAGCTCTCACTGCTCTCAAGATGGCTTCCTTCTCTTATGACCATGTGTCTTCTCATAACTAACCTATCAGTACTGGCTAAGTGATAATTTAATAGTGAAGGCAGCCATGTAATAGAGGTAGCTGCTCTGTTGAAAGCTGGGAGTTGTGCTCTGGACAGCCATATCTGGGCTTGTCTGAACAAGCAGCAGAGCCTCGTCTACCTGGAACAGCACACACACTGGCTCTTGAAAGGAAATGTTTAACATCCCAGATACATATTGAAGACCTGATGAAAAACACAGTAACATGCATATATTCACACTTAGTTTTTTTTTGTTTTTGTTTTTTCCTGCTAACATTCTGGACCGTTTCCTGTCCTGAGCACGCTTTTCTTCTCACTGCATCCCTGGAAAAGCAGAAACGATTTGAATATTATACTCGGCTCAAAATATAACTGTCAAACAGGCAAATGGAGCGAAGGCTGTAATTCAGTCTCTCTTTTCAAGCGTACCTGTGCAGTGTTTTGACCTGCAGTTATTCCTGCCTGGCCAGGTGTAAACGGCCCAGTGATGGGTGTGGCTGTGATAAAACACCACTGGCCATTTCTGAGTTTTCTGAACTCGCTAGACCTGAACTTGCTCCCGTTTAGTTTTCCGACCTTCTCACCTCTTCAACCGTCCTTCTCCCTTAACCTCTCTGACAGCGTTCATACATGTAAATATATTGGACACATATGGAAAACGGCCAGGTTCATGTAACTGGATCCTGTCCTGCTTCTAAACTATCCTACAGCAGCTGCAGGCAACACCAGTGTGCACAGAGTTCGCTTCTGTTTGTTGTGCTCTCTCTCTCACACACACACACACACACACACACACACACACACACACACACATACATACATATAGCCTGTTCAGCCAGTAAGATTCCAATGTAGTGTATGTTGAAACACTACAGACATTACGTGCAATGTATGTATCTGTGGCCTTTCCACCTGCTGCTGTACATAACGACGGTAGTACATTAATTGTTTACCTGCACAGTTCCTGTGATCACACACACACACACACACTCTCTCCCTCTTTGGCTGTGTGAGGCTGTACTAATACAATACAATTGTGTCACCTACAGCCCAAGATGACCCCGCAGGAGAAGCTGAAGCTACGCATGCAGAAGGCTCTCAACAAGCAGTGTGAGTACCGCGGGACAGAGAACGCACATACCTGCACACTCATTTAGAAATCCACATACTGTACATACAGACCTCAAGGCTTGTGGACAAGTTGTGATGTCATTTTTACCTCATACAAAGTACAGGGGGTCAAACAGCTTATAAGATTTGATGTATTTACTTTTTCCTGTTCCCCATCGTTTTTCCCATTCTACAGCCAAGGCGGATAAGAAAGCAGCCCAGGTGAAGATCCAGCAGCAGGAACACAAACGACAGGTGTGTGTGTGTGTGTGTGTGTTTGTCTCTCTGTCTGTTTGTGTTGCCGTCTGTATCGCTGTCTGTCTGTGCATGTGCACGAGGGTTAGGCAGAGACTCAGAAAATCTCCTATCTGCTGTTGAGGAAATCAGCACTCTGCTCTAGTTTGGAGCGTCCAGCTGTACAGCTTCTTTATTGCATACATGTGTGAGTCAACATACCGAATCAGAGCATGTCTAACAAAAAATTGCAGCAGAATTTATACTGTGAAACAAAGAAGTGCCTGGCTACTTAGATACTGAGATAACTTGTAGCTGGGAATGTAAAGGAGACCGGTACAAACTAGAAAAAAAGAAAAGATGTGTAAGTCTCTAATTGGCTGGTTCTGGTCAGTCAGTACTGCAACAAAGATAAGACTAAGGTAAGATGAGACAAAGGTCAAGTATTGTCAAACAGGACAAGATTATAATGGGCATCCTTTAGCAGCGTAACACAAGAACAAAACAATAAATGATCATGAAAGACAGTCATGGTTATGCAAGTGATTAAAGTGATAGAGCAAATCATAAGGGGTAATAAATGCTTGTATAAGGGGCAAATGGTAATCGTTCAAAGCGGTAAGAAATGACAGTATACATCATCTCATTGCCATGTCTTACAGGAGCGAGAGGGAGAACTACGAGCCATGGCACGCAAGATACGCATGAAGTAAGACTGTATATATGTGTGTAAGTGGACTGTGTGTGTGTGTGTGTGTGTTGCCGTTGTCTGACCTAACTGCTCTGTGTTTAGGGAGCGAGAGCGACGTGAGAAAGAGAGAGATGAGTGGGAAAGACAGTATGGACGGCAGAGCCACTCGCCCTCCCCATCCAAATACGGTAAGAGTTTAGAGACTTTGGTCATAAACAGGATCTGACACATTATTTGGTCCGATAAAGTTGCGGTGTCTGTTGTGCTCTCAGTTGTGCAATCTTAAACAAATGAGAAACCGAAATATTTAATATGCGAAGCCTCTGTCTGAATCGTCGGTCTCTCTGCCTGTTCTGACAGTTTTACGGGCATTACATTTCTCTGGCATGCTATTGTGTTGATCGTGGCTCTGTGTGTCCTCTGTCCCTCAGGCCGAGACTACAGCTCATCCAGAAGGTATGTGAGAAACCGCAGGAATCCCCAGGGCTCCGATAAAGCAGAATGAATTATGGGTTTTCACATGCGGCGCAGGCCGTGAGCATTATCTCAGAGACTCGTCGTATTGGCTTTTAATCTCAATACTTCCGTTCTTTGTCTTTCTCTCACACAAATATGCTCCCATTCATATTCTCTTAACTGCAGACACGTTTTCTTGAGTTCAAGTGTGGCTGTCAGATGTTTCTCTCTGGCGGAGTGTGTAGAGTAACGACAGTGTGTGTCCTTCAGTTTCAGTAAGACATGAGAGAGAGAGTTATATACGTTCATTATGGTAGAGGTGGGGACTCGAGTCACATGACTTGGACTCAAGTCAGTTTTAATTGCTTGAGACTTGACTTGATGCATTAAGAGAATACTTGAGACTTGACTTTGACTTGCACTTTGATGACTTGAAAATGTTTCTAAAGTCTTGACAAAAGATCTTGTGTTTGTGTAAATTACTGAGATTGAACGTTATGAGATTTGTTCCACCAGACAGCTGAATTTAAATTATGTTTTCTGAATTTGTGTAGAAAGATTTAATTTATTAAAGTTGAAACTGATTATAGAAATAAAATTCTTGATGCTCCTACCAAGTTTTTATCCTGTTAAAACAATATTGCATTGAAAAGTCCTAGATATTTTGTTTTCTTTAAGGCATTAAATTGATACTGGACTCTTGATTTCTCATTTTAGACTTGAGACTTGACATGAATGACATGGACTTTACTTTTAGTTTGGACTTGACTTAAGACTTGTGCCTCAAGACTTGAGACTGACTTGGGACTCGAACAGAGTTGACTTGGTCACACCTCTGCTTTAACCTCTTGCTCCTTGATACTCTCACACTCGTCCTTCTCAATCAGCATCTCTCTTCCTTTGTCCAGGAGGTCACGGTCCCGATCGAGGAGCCCGTACTACCGATACTAAGCTGACCAGTGAAAAACACGGATGCATCCTTTCATCCCGAAGTCCTCACCGCCATCATCGGCACACACACACACACTGTCCAACAAAATAGATATTTAAATGAAATAACTCAAGATGGACTGACTGGTTACTAATCATTCTACAAAACTATCTGGAAATGTATATTCTGTGGAACTGTATCTGCACATGGGGTATCGCATTGTGATTGCGATACTTTATTTCACAAATCAATTCAACCAAGCTGAGCAGTTACTGGGGTACTACATAGGTTTCTGGTTTCTACACATCTGCATTCTGCTTTTCACCATCAGATCCAAACCACTTCTTAGTGCAGACTCATCTGGAGACATTTGTCCCTTTTGTATTTCAAAGTGTACGATACTTAACACCAATTTACCTGCATCTTCCTCATTTCCTGATGCCCTCGCCCCCGTTTATTTTTCTCTCTGACAAGAAATGTGCACACTGCAGCCCATTTTAAACAAATCACATGAATTGATGTACAGAATATTTCTACACATCCATTTGAAATGAAATTGATGGAACTCTAAATTCATATGCTAAAAGCAAACTATTGAATGCTTACATTTGCCTTTTTTGGGGGGGGTGGGTGGGGGGGGTATGGGTGACGGACGAATCTCCTTAACGATTCCTACAGTGTATTTCTGTCATACTCATATGAGTGAACTGCATTGAGCAAAAAATAATTCTACTCAACTGTCAGGACCTGTTGCGAGGACCTCACATTACGTCACTGGTTACGTGGTTGTTGCTGGACCGTGCGAGGGGGGTCTGGTTCTACTGTCGGGCCAATCTCCGCTGTCAGGCCAGCTCCACGCTCAGGTCTCTTTGTCAGTTATTTTGAACTCCCAGTAACCTCTCGAGCTGAAGTTCCGTGAAACTCGCCACATTTCCAGGCTCGTCGCCGAAGCGCATTTTCCTTTCAAAATAAAAGCCCCGCGATGCTGCCACAAAAAACACGGTTGTGAGTGGTGAAATCTCCCTAATTAATGATTTAGCAAAATGTTTAAGGGGACAACATGACTGTCTTATGATTTGGGGATAGTGCTAACCGGGAGAGATGAAATATCAGAACAATAGAAGTTGCAGGAGATATCTCATCCTTTTCCCTCCGTTTCTAGCTGATGTTTTCATTAATTTTTTTTACTGCTTGTTTTCATTCATTCATGCACACGTGCAAAAAAAAAAAATGCAAAAACAGCCCATTAGACACATAATTTTACCCAGGGCCACCAAAAAAAACTATGTGCAGCGTAAAATGTTTAAAGTTTTATCCATATTATTATATAATTATCATTATTGCCGTTTGATTATGGTTGGTATAATTTGCCATCATCGTTAGCATAATGGAAGCACCTGACTGTGGAAAGACAAGAAAAAGAAAGCTGCTTTTTATTTTATTTTTATTTTTTTTTATTCGTCTGGCTGTTGGTGATCTGATCTCACAGGGAGGGGAGTAATGGCTCAGAAAGAGACAAAGATGGCAGTCATGTTTGTACCGGTTGGGAAATGACTTGCAGTGCTGAAATAAAGTTTATTCTTTTAGTAAAAAAAGTTTAAAAAAAAAAAAAGCAGCAAAGTTTGTCTGTGATATAATTGAACTACATGTAGTTAACTACTCCCCAACACTGCAGTTATGTTACTTTTCTAATTATGAAAAAAACAACATAATTTACTACTTAACATCTGTCTGTCTCTTATTGATCTGAGTATATTAAATAGAATTTCCTATTTATTTAAGCATATAGCACAGGCCTTCGTCACATGGTTATATATTACGCTGTCGCATTTTTTTTTTTTCTCGTCTTCGGGTAGCTCTCTCTTTTTTCACCATACATGTGTTTGCATCCCTGCCATTTTAAACAAATCACATGCATTGATGTACAGAATATTTCTACACATCCATTTGAAATGAGGAAACTGATGAACTCTAAATTCATATGCTAAAAGCAAACTATTGAATGCTTACATTTGCCTTTTTTATACATTCTCCCCTCAGCCAACCGGTAAACTGCAGCAACTATTTTTGTTCACAATTAATGTGCAATCTTAAATGCAGAATTCCAAATAAAATGGACATTGAATTGATTTGTTCTTTTTCCTTTTTATGTAATTGAATTGCACTTTATGCCTGCGAGTTGAGTACCGTATGTGCTCTCGTCGTGCCACTCCTTAGGCTGAATGTTTTACTTGTAGTGAAATGCTAATATACAACAGTTGGGAAACTGCTTCTGTTTTAAAGGGGAATGCCACCCATTTTGGTATTGACATGTTATTCCTGTGCCTGGGACAGTTCAGTCAGTTCTTGTGAACATGCACTACTCTCCTAAAGCTAAACACTGGAGAACTAACTCTTCAATCTGTGATGTCACTGGGATGTAAAATCTGTCACTGCTCCATAGACAGTGAATTGGGTGCTGACTTTATTGACCCGTAAGATTTTTGTGTGAGTTCTTGCACCCAAATGAGGCTTAAATTCTGGTTCATAGCTATTCTAGCAATGCTAAAATATAAACTTAATTTTGGTGTAACAACTCAACTTTGCATCTTGTTGCTCCACGAAGTCACTGCCCCATTCACTGTCAATGGATCAGCCCCTGATTTCACATCCCAGTGAAATCACAAACTCAAGGGTTCTCTCTCTGATTTCTGTCTTTAGGAAAGACTGGTGCAAGTTCACACTAAACTGTCCTGGGGCACAGACACAACATGTGAATTCCTAAAATGGGTGGCATTCCCCTTTATCTCCCTTCTGTCCAACTTGTCCTTAGAGGAGAGGAGGTTTTGTGTTTGCGTCACTAGGTGGCGCCAAACCTCACTGCTTTTTAGGCAAAGATGTTCACTGAGCATTTAGACAGCTACTTGAACGTGTCAGTCTTAATTTGTGTTTCTCATCGTTTTGCAATGTTGCCACGTATAGATTGCTACACTACTTGGCATCCAAAGCTAGTTTTGGCCTATTTGAGGTTTTTGTCGTTAGCCTGGCCATTAGGAATGAAAGGGTTTGTAAACAGGTCAAATCCTCACCGGGGTTTCCCCACAAAACTGCAGGTGAACACACACGCGCGCGCGCACACACACACACACACACATACAGTGCCTGGTCAACGACAAAAGCAGAAATGAATGTTCCGCTTGTTTTGGTCTGGTTTGGTTTGAGACACCTGTGAAAAGCAGCTACTTCCTCCTCGGGCGGCTCTGACTCAGTTTAGCGTTCAGTTGGACTAAAAAGTTCTCCAGTTACTGAATATGAAAGCCTTGATTGAGACTGTGTGTGCGTATGTGTGTTAGAAAACGAGAAAGAGTGTGAGAGAGATTTGGTGTGCGTGTGCGTGTGTGTGTGTGTGTGTGTGTGTGTGTTAGAGAGAAAGAGCGTGTTTACGGAGTGTGTTGCGGAGGGCGGGGTCGGGGTCGGAGGAGTGGAGCGGCGGGCGGGCGGTGCCTACAGTCGCCCATGCCCCCTTCTTCCCTCCGCTGCGGGGGAACAGCATGAACTTGAACACCGCCTGGCACATTGCGAGTCCTAACAGCGTCCCGCCACTGCAGTCTATTATCACTCGGTTTGGGCCACTTGGTGAACTCACCGGAGCAGACCGACCGGACAGATTTGGATCCGCTCGCGGGTTTGGGACCCAAAGGCGCCGAAACACCGACACGATGTCCAGACGCAAACTTGGAAGCCGACCGCAGCACCTGAGCGCAATTCAAGGTAAGCCAGTGCAACGATGCGGGTGCACGTTGAAACTATTGGCGAACTAGGCTGTGATATTTCTCACGACAAAACTAAATTAAAATCAGTTCACAGCTGTTTTGATAGTTTGCGCACAAGGTTTGACGCAGGTTTATATAGGTTTATGAATAATCGTTATTTAAACTGATAAGGATCTAGCCCAGTTGGAGACTAGGAGGGCTGTGTTGTCCTTCATCCTAATAAACACGCCATTCTCTTTAATTTTCGTTTTTAGGTTGTTTATTCCCTAACTAAAAAGCTTTATAATATTCCTGGTACTCAATAGTGACTTTACAGTGACTTTGTTGCACCTGATGGTATTTTTATCTCCTATGCTGGCTCTATAATATTCCTAAAGGGACTTATAGTTTTGCTGTAACGTGTGTAGCCAATAGTGTATTTATCATAGCGCTGCTGCTGTAGTTGTTTTCGCAAGGGTTTACTCAGAAGAGGGACTGGTTTGTTGGGGCAGGGTTTGTCTTCACAGGCTACAGGTCCGAACACGACAATATTTCCTAGTTATACCGTGATCAAGTTTCTCGGTTGGTCTACTTTGTCGTCTCCACCTTGTTCGGGACAATTTCACCTCACTGCTTCCTCCAGACAGTGTGGGACGGGTCGTTTTCCTTGTGCGGCCTGTTCTGGTTTCAGACAGGACTAAGAGACTGAGCAGTGTCCAACCTGCTTCATATCACTGACACGTTTCTTACATTTGGTCCGTGAAATATATCATTGGCATGAAAATATAGAATAACTATATTGCTCTTTGCCTGTTTCCATTTACAAGCTTGACCCCACTCAAATTCTTCAGTCAAAGTAAAGACAGCAATGTTTACAAATAACATACAATTTTGAAAGGGGGAAAAAAAAAGAAAAGAAAAACTTAAACACAATTGCCTTTTACTGTTCTCCACTCGAGACCAGTGGTGCGTGTCTGGTGTGACCACAGGCCCTGTCTCTACACTGTGTGTGTGTGTGTGTGTGTGTGTGTGTGTGTGTGTGTGTGTGTGTAACCGCGCCTTGCATGTCTGCACAAACAGTGCAGCCCTGAAACAGGAAAGGTGACATTTTTGAGTAACCACTGGCGAGATCCACCTTTCAACTGTACTGTCTGTACCTGTCCTGTATCCTCGCCGGCCTAGCCCGGGCAGGTGGCTCCAGTCCAGGCATCAAGGTGTGCCCGTGACCGCGTTGAGCAATAGTCTACTGACCCCCCCCCCCCCCTCCTCCCCCCCCCCCTCCTCCTCCTCCTCCTCCTCACCCAAACTAACACAGCCCTACCTGGACTGAGCTGTGAGACTATCTTAGAAACGGCCAAAGTTTACCCAGGCTGTAAGAGGTTGGTTTTGGTTTGAGGCAGATTATTCCCATGCTTGTGCCTTGTTCTCACAGCTCACCACATTCAACCTGCATTTTCAACCCATTTCCTGCATTTCAAAGTGCAAACTAACCACCTAAGATCTCAGAGTTGTCAGGTTGTTAACTGTGAATCTGATCAGCTGTCATTAACAGGGAAAGCTGTAGTGAAATTTACAAAAAAAAAAAAGTAAAGGGCTGTGCTTATCTGAAGCACCTTCAGTCTTTTTTTTTATTGTAATCCACTTCCTGTTGAGAAACCCTGGCTACATGTGCCTGGTAGGGCAAGTGGTAAATAATTGTGTGTGAAAGCCGGAAGTCATGACTGTAAAAAATTCACCTTTAAAATCATCACTTTCAGCTTTTAATACATAGCATTATTGATATTAATTGGAGGCTGTAGCTCCTGCTGAGACGGACAGTTTGTCTCGCTCCACCCAGCAGCCTCAGCGATGCTGATCTGTTCTGGGTTAGCTGAAGGAAGTGGTCAGTGTTGGCTGAGCAGATTGGCCTCGTTGCTTTAGAGGGGGAAGGTACAAGTGAAACTAGCACTCTCAAGAACCAGGACTTGTTTGTTCCAGTGAAGTGTGGCGTCACGTGTGCCACTGAATGCCTTGGTGTTCTACCTTGGCTGTAATTTCTGTGATTATGAGAGCAAAGCCATGTGGATTAAGTTGATTGGCCCTGGGAAGACTTCAATAATCGGTCAATCGGTGTTTGTTTTCTCATTTTCTGTGTTCCTCTGCTCTCTCCTTCCCCTCTCTCCCTTCTCCTACCTGTCTCTTTCCTCAGATGCCCCTGAGACGGCGGGCGGCTCAGACCCGTCCTCACTAGAGGCGAGGTCTTGCCCTCCGGAGATCAGAGTCTGCGACGAGGGTCGTGACCTCCTGACCTGCGGCCAGTGCAGCCAGGCCTTCCCCCTCGCCCACATCCTGGCATTCATCCAACACAAACAGGGAGGCTGCCGTTCCCGAAGCCAAGTCCCTAATGCTAACACGCCTCCCTCACCTGCCAGCCCACGCCCGGCGCAGCGACGTGCCGGCGACGGCGGGCTGGGGGCGGGATTCATCGAGCTGAGGAGAGGGGGCGACAGGGACAGAACCTGGGGGGAGGAACCCAAGGTGAAGGTGAAGGCGAAGGCGGAGCTTAACAAAACAGGTGAGTGCCCCGAGAAGAAGGGCAGGTTGCTAATTAGTGACTCTGTTTTTTGTTTTGTTTTATTTTTTCAACCCCCCACCCCCCCAGCAGCCTCCCTTCTTTTTAACAACCGCTCCGCTCCCTCCCCAGTCCAGCTCATTAGTTAGCCGTTGCCATTAGCAGACCTGCGTGAGTTAGCGACGCACAGGCTAATTGTGTGGAAAGGATAGGCAGCAGGAGCGTTCGGAGGCCCCGAGGGTCCCTGAGGGCGCCGCGCTGAGCACCTGAGCTCCAGAGCGCCTCTCCATCTCCATGACTGTCAGTCTCTTAGGTGGAGTGGCCAGGTAAACACATCTCCCCCTCCGTGTCTGTCACTTTCTGGACAGCAGCATCTCGGCCTCTCGGTGATATCTCACAGAGGACAGGGCGAGCTCCAGTGTGTCACCGTTCACATGGTCGTCAACTCCTTTCGAACGGGAGCTTTATGTTTGAACGGGATGAAATTTTGTTGATTCTTGCCATGTCTTGCAGTAGAAAGCGGTCAGAAGTGTAGATGTGAAGCGTGTTCGTGTTGCACTCCTCCTGTCATGACACTTTAACGGGGGACGTTGCATCATGCGCAGCTCCTCTGCTATCTCCCGCTGTTCTGCCCTGGGCCAAGCCACCTGAGCTCCTGGGAATCCATCTGATGGTGACAGAGCTGCTCACTTCATCTCCATCTTCCTCGTCTCTTCCTTCATCTTCTGCATCTTCTTTTTCCTTCTTCCTCTTCTTCTTGTTTTGATTTTTGTTGTGTCTTCAATTCAAGATCTCTCTCTCTCTCTCTGTCTCTCTCTCACTGTCTCTCTCTCTCTCTCTCTCTCTCTCTCTCTCTCTCTCTCTCTCTCTCTCTCTCTCTCTGTCTCTCTGTCTCTCTGTCTCTCTGTCTCTCTGTCTCTGTCTCTCTCTCTCTCTGTCTCTCTGTCTCTCTCTCTCTCTCTCTCTCTGCCTTAATTTCAGTCAGCAGTCAGGTATCTTGTAGATTACTGTTGACTTTAAAACAGTGATTTTTCTAAAGGTCTTTTTCAGTTGTTAGATAGATTCATAGAAACAGTAGCGAAGATGGTACTGCGGACACCGTGATGCTTGTGCCAAATTATAAAAAATATAAAATAAAAAAATAAAAATGTCACGGTGGAGGGTCAAGCCCATCGAAACTCAATCAGCAATTCAAGAATTCTCATTAAATTCCTTACAAGGAATTTCATGTCCAATGGCCAGCATTGTACTTGAGAGCAAAAAGAGCTTTTATTGTGTTTTGACTGCAAAGATCATATGTGTTTGAAGGTCATACAGTATGTGTAAAGTGAAAAGGACTATGTGTGAAGTTCTAAATGATTGCAAATGGACATCTTGCTACACACTTGCAGTAGGTATGAGTGCCCTTTTACACATTTTGAAACTCTCTCTCTCTGTCATGTACACACACGTTAGCAGTTCCTTCCTTTGTGTAACGCTCTGGGGACTGGTGCATGCACCATTTCCGTTTGTCCACAGTCTCTCTTGTTTTTCTATTTCAGTCTTTTATCTGTTTTTCATCTCTCTCTCTTTCTGTCTCTCTGTCTCTCGCTCTCTGTCAGCACATATGAGTTTGGTTATTTGGTGCCCACAGGATTATACAACAAACTTTACCACGTGCACGACCCGAGGGGAAAGAGCACTACAGTTTTTTGAATAATGCAAAAGTAGATAACTTTGGATTAAAGTTTTATTAACAAATGTAGGTTGAATTTGCTTTGAATCATGCTTCATAATTGAAATCCAATATATTATACCTAGCTTTTGACATAATTTCCACTTAGACTTTATGGAGTATGTGTGGTTGAATTATGAGTTGGCCACAGAATGAGTTTGAGTTTTTGAATGGTGTGTAGCAAGGTTAGTCCTTTTTGGAAAAAATCTGTTTTTCATGGAGGCTGTTTTGCAGGCAGCCTTGAAGTAGTAGGAGCTCGTATTTTACTTAATACAGTATGAGATTCACACGCAGTCTGTGGTGTGTGTTGTTGGTTTGTGACTGTGGGAGGGAGACTGAACATCTTCAGCTTCTGAGATGACTGAGAGTGAAAGAGCAGTTATCCCACAACAGATAGGTCCTCCATCTATTTTGTGTGTGTGTGTGTGTGTGTGTGTGTGTGTGTGTGAGAGAGAAAGAGAAGGGGGTAGAGTGTGATGGATTACTGAAGAGCCGTGTGCATCTGTCTCATTTCTTTTTATTTATTCTCCTTGTTTGTTTTTTCTCATCTCCAACATCCCCCCCCCCCCATTTCTTCCCCCCATCTTCAACACACTCTTTCGCTTTGCCCTCTTTCAATTTCTACCCCCCCTCCCCTCTTTTCTCCTCCCTCTGCCTCCCAAGGGAAAAGAGATTCTGCCTGCTGCTCGTTAGTGCTCCCAGCCAATCTGCATTTTTAATTAGTAGTTATTGCTTCTGCTTAATATTCAAGTGCTACCCCGGGCCAAATGGGAATCCTTACAAAAAAAAAGCGAGCGAGAGGGGAGAGAGGGAAGGAAAGAGCGAAAGAGAAACCGGCTGGGTATTGTGTTTCACTCCAGGACCCCGAGACAAAAGCCCCCCCCTCAGGGAAAGATTTGGAGGGTTTGGGGGCGGAGGGGTGAGGAGCGCTGGGGTTGGAGGATGGGTCTGAAGTACAATCCAAAGGGGTGACATATTTTCGCGGTGTCTCTCGGCCCCCCGCACGACATTATAATCTTTTTATCTCATTTTCTTTTTATCTCCCGAGTCCTGACCTACCTATCTGTTTTTTCTGCTCTCACTCTTCACCCTATTTTTAAAGAAGTATCACAACTTCTCCTCTGTTTCTCCTTTGGGCTAGGTTAAAGGACATGAACACCACAGCTCCGCTCCTCTCCAGACAGAGGGAGGGAGGGAGGGAGGGAGAGGGAAAGAGAAAGAAACAGTTGCTCTCTTTTTCATCTTCTCTCTCCTCCCCCCCTCCAGTAAAATACAGAAGGATTTGACTTGAGGAAACATGAAAGAGGCTTATACCAGAGTCGGCTTTGAACCTCTCCAAAAAAAAAAAAAGAGAACTGTTTTCCCCCTCAATTTGGGGATCTTCTCTCCAATTTTGATTTATGCAGAAAGGCCTCATTTGTCAAGCAGGCTGAGTCAGTGCCTGATTTGCATAAAGCGTTCGTTTTCTACGTTCTGCTAATTAGCAATTTGCAGCTTAATTGGAGAGTGGCTCTCGGTTACGAGACAAAGCTATCCACATATAAAAATATCTCCAGATGTACTTTGCGACGCAGCTCCCCTCTCTGTTGGCCTTTCAGCTTCCGGCGCCCCCTCTTCTCTATTCTGCTTTCGGCCCTATCATTACTCTCTTTTTGTGCCCTTTTCACTCACTTTTTCATTGTTGCATTCTTTCTGCCTCCACTTACCTCTGCATCACTTGGCCCCTCTCTTCACCCTACTATCATTTGCTTCCATGCCAGTCACCTTCTCTATAGTCTATGTTACAATCTTGTTAGATTCTGCATTTAACGTGTTGATACTTAAGACCTTGTTCAGTTTTTATAACTTTTAACTTTTAAATGGATTCACTTCATTTATTTAGTACTGGTGGAAGTCAATGCATTTTTAAGGGCAAGACGATATTTTACATGATAGAATCTCTACTAACTGGCTCTAAGAATATAGATACTAAACAAAATTACTAACTCTACTGTGTCCATCTGTGTGTTTTGCAGTGGCCGAGGAACCCTCCTATTTTACCTGCCAGCAGTGTGAAGGCATGTTCCCGTCTGCGTGGGCCCTCTTGCAGCACGCGCAGCACACACACTCCTTCAGCATCTACCAAGAGGATGAGCAGGACGAGGAAGACAAGAGAGGAGGAGGAGGACGAGGGGGTCTCAAACGGCACAAAACTGCTGCTGCCACTCTGGACCCGCGCCACCTGAGCCAAGCGCTTGCCTCTGCCTTCCAGCCCTCCGCCCTGCGCCTCCATCGCTCCCGTCAGACGCACACCTCCACCACCTCCAGTAACCTGCAGGCTCTGAACTTCTCGGTCCGGCTGAGGGAGCTGGCTGAAGGGACTGGTAACACCGGCGGCCTGGTGCTGTCCCCGTCCTCTTCCCCGCCGGCCGCTTCTCCCTTCCCCCAGACCGGGCGCCTCCCAGCAGACTTCCCCTGTGAGCTGTGCGGCCAGGGCTTCCAGTCCCTACGCAGCCTGTCCGCCCACCGCAGGACCCACGCCTGCGAGAGGCCCTATCACTGCGGAGTGTGTGATCAGGCCTTCGCCCAGAGCGGCCAGCTGGCCCGCCACATGAGGAGCCACCGCAGGGAGGGCAGCGGCGGAGGCGGAGGTGGATACGAGCCGGTGGAGATGGGGATGGCGATGATGGAGGAGGAAGCCGGGAGACAGGGGATGAGAGGCAGGTTTCCGGTGCAGGCGGCTGGAATTGTGGGAGAGGGGGCGGTCAGCGGTGGAGCGGAGGTGAGAGCCCAGGGCCCCTCTGAGCTGGACCTGAGCCTGCCCAAGCACCTCTCCATAGGCTCAGGCCTGATGCTGCTGACCTCCCAGACTCGCCCGCCGGACAGGGAGCTGCTCAGGCTCTTCCAGCGCCAGAGAGAGGGAGGAGAGGCAGGCGAGGAGGAGGCGGAGGGGCAGGGTGAAAACCAGCACACCTCTCCCTGCGCCAGCCCCTCTGAAGGCTCACTGGAGAGCGGGGAGACGGGGGGCAGCGGAGAGAGCGGTATCGCTAGTGGCAACTGCACGCCCAAGCGGCCAGAGATGGGCGACAGAGTGCGGGGAGTCGGGGAATGGGAGAACGAAAGTGGAGAGATCATAGAGAGAGAGAAGGAGTGGAACTCGACCAAAGCCAGCGAGGTTGTGCAGGAGTGGCAGAGGGAGAACGAGCGGAGGAGTGTAGGAGGAGGTGGGAGCAGTGGAGGGAGCAATAACAATACTAATGGCAGTTCAGGTGGCAAGAAGAAGAAAGATGAAGCCTGTGAGTACTGCGGTAAACAGTTCCGCAACAGCAGCAACCTGACTGTGCACCGGCGCAGCCACACAGGTGAGCGGCCGTACCGCTGCGGCCTCTGCAGCTACGCCTGCGCCCAGAGCTCCAAGCTGACACGTCACATGAAGACCCACGGCGCCCGCGGGGCAAGGGCGCCCTTCCTGTGCCAGCTGTGCGGGGTGCCCTTCAACGTCTACGCCACCCTGGAGAAGCATCTGAAGAAAGTCCACGGCCTGAGTCACGCCAGCGTAGGAGCCTACGCACAGGCCAGCGCTGCTGACGCCATGGCTGCTGTTAAAGCTGAAGAGGAGGCAGTCGTAGTGAAAATGGAGGAGGATGAGGCCAGTTTGGATCAGATCGGGATGGAGAGCAAAATGGAGGGCGATGTGGTGAAAAGCTTGGAGATGGCGGAAGAGCAGAACCAAGCGGAGTACGGGGAGAACCGTGGGAGTCCAGCCATGGTGGAGGAGCTCCCATCGGAGGGCAGTGCAGAGGTGGGCTTGGCTTTGACTTCTGCTCCCTAAAACCCAGGCTCAGCAACTCCCCTGGTCACCCTGAGGTTGACATTCACATACTCAAAAGCACTGCATTCAATTTAACTCGTCCATGCAAATGAAAATAACTTGTTCCACAATTCAACTGACAGTCAATTTAAACTGGAATCTTAAAGGAGAAGCTGCAGAAAGCTGCAGAAAGTTAGCAGGCAGTCCCGCGCCATTCCCCCTTCCCTCTGTCAGCAATGAGGCACACAGCAGCCAGACACGTTGCTCACAAGCATATGCAAAGCCACTGGTTGAAACGAAGTGCCTACTTTAGACCACAGAACAAAACAAGGCCATGACATTCAATAGGGAGATTACCAGAACTCTTGAACAGGAAGTGAACCACCACAGTCCACACCAACACAGGAAAGTGATCACCATGTTGCAGTGCAGGATGCAAAAAGAAGAGCAAATTATCCCTCTGGTGACCCACTGGACAGCTGATGTGAGCACAGTTGGATGGTAATTGTCAGATAATATGAAAAACTGATATTTCTTTGCTATTAAATACAAAGCTTAGCATAAAAGCAATGTTAATTAAATATATTTCTTAATGATATCTTAATGATTGGGTCATATCCTCCTACCTAGCTGTTACTGGTTCCCTATCTTGAAGACCTTTTAAAGACTAAAGATGTTTGAACAGAGACAGGGGTGAAACGAATCCAAACACTGTCTGCCTGCAGTTTCTCAAACTCTTCTTCTCTTTTTAAAAGGCGCTTGGTTGTCACAACACTTGTCACTTGATGTAATGTTTACAGGGCTCCTGGGGCCTAGCAAGGTTGTGCTCCTGACTGTGTGACAGTATGTATGGATGTGTTTTTGTTGTTCTAATTTTATAAATGTGAATAAGGAGACAAGTCTCATCTACTGATGTTTTCCATGCTTAGTTTCTATGCATAAAAAAAAACGGCAATTTTACATACATGTGAAACGGGTGTGTTTTATTTTCCTCTATTTGTACTTATTGGATTATTGTGGCGGTAATTTCTTTTTTTTCCATTGTTTACATTTGTAAAGTGCTGGACTGCTTGAAGCTTATGCATGTTTTGCAGCCATTTGAAACGTTCAGTACTGCTCTTTTTGCCTGTGTTTGAATTAGTCCTAATTTATGGATGCTGCATGTTGGTGGTTGTGTAACTGAAAAGTCTGTTCACTGCTGAACTACAGGGTTGAGAGGTGCGGTAATAGCTAGATTGGTGGAGTTTTGTGGGTACCACCGAGTGAGCACTTGTGTGTGTGTGAGTGAGTTGTGTGAATGCTTTTGTGTGTGTGTGTATATAAATATATATACAGGGAAATTCTCTGGTGACACTTTTACTTGAACCCTTTGTCCTAGGATCTTGTGTCCAAAGCGTGACACAGCTAGTCATAAGCATGGTGTTGTGCGTCCGGCGGGTCAGCGTGTGTCAACAACACTGATGTGAGCTCAGGAACACAAGTTAGCCATGGGTAGCCTAGCATATCATCAGGAAATCGATTTGTTTTGACATGGCAATATAATAGGACAAGGTTGTGAAGTGCAGTGCTACCAACTCTTTTCTGACTACTGTGATGAATTTGTACTACTGTTTTTGATTTCTATTTACACTCATGTCAGGGAACCCCTATTTTTGGACACTTTTTGAGAAAAAAAATATAATTATTATGTGCTTTGTCTATGAAATTTAATTATGGGGGATGAATGTGAATGATTGATTTGGAATGAGTGGAATGTAACTGTTCAGGGACAATATTTTGTATATAGATTGACAGTCATTCTTGCTGTTGCCATTATTATTATTATTATTATTATTATTAATAACTGCCTGTCACTGCTTCATGCCCTCAACTTGTTTTCCCAGCATTTCTGGTTGTCTCTGCTCTTCTCTGTGCTGAACACTGGCTATTGTGAGGCTACTGCTCCACCGTCTTTGTAAACTTGACACCGTTTTGTAATTGACCTTGTCATGAGGAAGCTCAATAAAGAATTGAGGCGAAACGCGCATTGTGTTTTGTGTCTGTGTCTTTTGCGCCTGTCTGTGCTTGTGGTTGCTTTCCCATGCATATTTGTTTGTTTGTTTGTGTTTTATATACTGGTCCACAGATTGGGTCCCACAACTAAGCGTTTGAACTATTTTTAAGCAACTGTTCGTACTTGGATGTTGTCTTCGTCAGTGCGGGGCGTTTCTCTGAGGACCACAGTCGACGCTGAGTTATTAATGTTTAATGTGAGTGCTCTGGATTAGGGACCCTCACTCCTTGTTTACATCCTTGTGATGTTTCTGCCTTTGTCTAGCAGCACTGTTCATAATTCCAGTGGGGTGTGTGTGTGTGTGTGTGTGTGTGTGTGTGTGTGTGCGTGCATGCGTGCAGCCCATGCATGTTTTGTGCCTCCGTATGTATTTAAGCTGGTGTCAGTCATTATTCTGTGTATGACATGTGTATGTGTGTGTGTGTGTTACTGTCATTATGCAGGCTGTAAGAGCTACATGGGGCCCAGAGATGTGGTGTGTGTGTGATGGGACACGGGTGACTAGGATTTCTCAGGATAGGGTGTGTGTGAGAGGGAGGGCAAAGGGGGGTGGGGGGGGATAGGGCAGCAGCATGGTTATTGTTTGTGGGCATGTTCGGGGGCAGAACGGGGTGGTGGGGGTGTCAAGGGGTTGGGATAATTGCTGACTCCATTTTAAGGGCATAAAAACCTCTGCGCCAGCATCTCTGGCCTTAGCCCCACCCCCTCTAATGAAAACGAAGTTCTATGATCCCTCTAGCTCATTAACAGCAGGTCTTTTAATGAGCTTTCAACAGGGTGGGGGCTGGGTAGATGATAGGAAGGGAGGGGAGGGGGGCATTGCACCAGATGCACACACGCCCACTACTACCAATTACCATTGTGTTATAAAGAATAAGGAGGAAGTGAAGACAGAAGCCATTGACTGGCCCCTTGGACCCAGATGAGTCTGTCTGTCTCCCCGTCTCCCCACAAAAAGAGAGAGACAAGCAAAGCGAGAGGTGGAGGGAGGGAGGGAGGACGGTTCAGGTGAGAGGGAACCTCCTCCGCCGGTCCCTCTGGAGTCCTGGTCTGGTTGCTGCAGCCAGCGCCATTTGGTGCTCGCATGGACCCAATTATGTAAGGTAAGGTGATACACAGCAGAACGCAGCGCAGTAGCCCCTACAGCAAGTGGATATCTTTCCCATCCCCAACTGCCCTTTGTCTTCCTGCTCGCTCCCTGCAGTCCACACCTCTCCGAGTCGGAGTTGGAGCCGCTCACTAACTCAGGCTGGACCAATGTCAGCAGGCTTTGCCCCTGCCAGCCAATCATAACACCAAGATTTTATCAGAATGCACGCCATCCACCAATGGAGTGTGAGGTTGACATTATTGGCTGACCGTGTGCCTTTGTGCGTGTGTGTGTGTGTTTCTGACCAGTCACTGCCCCTGGGGGGTGGTAACGTGGACTTTGAGATCTAACAGTTGTGTCTCGGCTCCACAGAGAAGGCTTTTGTTGGTCCAGAGCTGGGAGAGGCAGCCGGAGGACACACACACACACACACACACACACACACACACACACACAGCCACAAAAACCTTGAACAACTTTTACTATACACCCTTTCCTCCGCATGAAATTACAGAAGTAGGTGAATCTAATAATAATATGTTCTAATTTGTGACTGACCCAATCAAAGCCACAAGTAAGGTATCAGCTGAGCCATCTGACATCTCGGCATTATGGGTAGTCATGGACTTCACAGACTTCAACTTTCATTAAAGTGCAGTCTCTGGGCAATAGTGGCACAAACACTCATTCTGATTAAACGTTAGATGATTAGCCACCAAAAATGCTCACAACAAAGGGAATGTAATACTATCAGCTGCATGTGTACTTTCCTATAGGGCAAGCCTGTGGCCATAAGGGACTCTCGCTTATGTATGAGAAGCTTTATCATGTAAAAAGCCAATTAACTGGGTATTTTTAATTACATTTCTCATCGTATATTGTATGAAGCCTCCACTGTCTGTGCAGTCCCTGTCCTGTTGTCCCCTTCCCCCCCTCCCCTTCCCTCCCGATCCTGGCGGGGCAGAGTGGGTATATGAGCATGGCAGAGGCACCGGCTCAGGATTAAATCATCAGCAGGGCCGACGGAGACGGGGATAACAAGAAAGAAAAAGATGCATTTGGGAGCGATCAGACAAAAACCGCAGGACTCCCTCTCTGCTCTTTATCCTCACACGTTCCCACAATCTCCACCTTCCCTCGCCCATCCCTCCTCCCGCAACGACCACAGAGTGAAACCTGAACCCTGGAATTACACCCCCTTCACCTCTCCTCCCTCCCTCCCTCCCACCCTCCTCCAGTGAGAGTGTGAGAGGACGGGGTGAGAGGCGACACGGTCCCGGACAGCCATCCGTCAATCCGCTGCCTCTCTCTCTCTTTTGCCATTCAACACCTTCACATAATGAGTGGAGGGAAAGACAAGGAGGGTTCATTCTTATGGGGGGGTTATATAATGTCACTGAATCGCTGAGGAGGAGCGCCATGGGAGGAGTGTCAGGCCGTTTGTCTGTGACCTGGGTAAAGAATATGAGGGAGTTGGGACGAGACTGGAGACAGCAGCAGGGTGTCATATGGTGGATGTGTGATTAAAAAAACAAAAAAAAACAAAGGGGAGGAAGTTTATTGATTTGTTCAGCATGAGGAAGAGAATGAGATCGAACATGCAGACCTAGTTATTGTGTATGATGGTGGGAATAAATAAAAATAACTAACCTAAATAAGGCAGTCAGAGGATTTCAACATCTTGTGTACCTGCCAGTGGGTAAGCTCCTCCTGAGGCAAGGTCACCAGTTAATTTACGTCCCAGGCATCTTGGTGGACAGAAACAGAGAAAAACCTGCAAACAGACACAACATCTCCACATACACCAGATGCGATAATCCCTTTGGCTCTAACTGCCTCTGTGACAGTGGCATTATGGGCTGAAATCAAGCAAGAATTTTATGGAGAGATGAGGCTTCTGCTTCATGAATGGAAAGAGACCTTTTGTAGCCTTGTAGCAGCTTTTAATCAAAGTTACATAACAAAGTTACTGGTGAATTTAAGCCATACCACCTTCAGTTTGGTTTGGGAGCATAGCCTTATATTCCTAACCCTTCACTGTTCCTTAGCCACTCTGGCTGAAAAATAAAGGATGTTAGCTGGGGTCCAAAATATGGAAATCTTATGTCATATCGCTGTTGAAAAACTGCCTTGTTTTTAGCTTGAATGACAACTAGTTTCATAAACCCAAGGGTTGTGGAATTTTTTAAACCCATACAGGAGCCTGTAATCCTTAAATTGAAGTCAAAACATGAAAATCACCAAAATTGGAGTTACAAGGTTTTCACATGACAGCGACCATATGATAGTATATCTATGGTTTCCAGAGTGGGCAGTCACGCCATTCTCAGCTCTTGGTATGATTGTCTTATGCAACTAAGCTGACTGTTTCCTGTTACAGTTTGGTTTCTGAACTGAGCGGGCTGTTTCAAGACAGAAGGGTCAACCATCCCATTAGTCTCTTGTTGTTGAGACTTGAGAAACTATTGGGTTATATAGGGAACTGGAGATCAGTGTTGGGACAGGGCAGTGTGGGTGACTGGTTGTGTTTGGTGTAGAGGGGGGGGGGGGTTCCTGGGACAGTCTATTACAACGAAACCTTTAATAACCCCAGTGACACATCCTCAATCACTCACTCAACCCTGTAACATTTAGATTAGATGGGTAGTGAATGGTGCTGCCTGTCTGGTGGTCCTCTTGATTTATGACAGTAACCATTGGTGGGTTAGTACTTCCTTCTTTTAACATCTCAATATGAATGTTTGCCCTGAATCATAGCACAAGTGATTTTTACATCACATCCTGTGTAATGATAAATGAGTAACATGGACTCTTTGCACCCACCTATACTAAGATAGGCTACAACCAAAATGCAACCAAAAGAGGGTGGAAGACTTTGAGGAGATCCATGCATGAGATAATCAAACCCACTCCACCCACTCTGTGACAAATGTCTGTTACTCTCTTTGTCTCACATTATCATGTTCTTTCTGCACCTGGTGACCCTCGTTGTGAACCTGACACATTCAGTTGCTCAAGCAAACACACACACACATTAAAACACACACATACACACATCCAGGTCAGTCACAGTGTCGTTACTTGCCCAGCCTAACAACGAACAAAAATGCTGGAAAAACTGGATCTGACCTTACAGTCAACGACATTCCCCCAACTCATACACACACACACACACACACACACACACACACACACACACACACGGACACACACAGAGCACACAGTGCTCAGGGGGTGTATAGTAAGGTTAGAAGGTGAGAGTCAGTTAGTCCTGTGACAGGTGAAAATGCTTTCATGTTTCCCTGCAGGGTGCAGGGGGCCTGGAGGAAGGTGAACCCAAACTCCTGAACTTCCAGACCAGAGTCTCCTGATGTAACAAATGTCCAGTGTCACCTATGTTACACATAAATAAGACATTACTATTACTTCAACAGCTTTATTCCTATTGGTGTTTTTTCCCCTTCAAATCCACAAGAACACAAAACACATGAGTTCTCTCACAAAGAAGAACTTTAGTAAACCTATAATACATTTTAGAAGGATACTCTACAAATATCACAGCAAAACTATGAAGTATTTCTAATGTCCTATTGGAATATTATAGGAATGTTATAATGATACCATAGGAGATAAATAAAACACCATAAAATAAGATAAAATCACTATAGCCTCAGTATTGAGTACCACAATTAAGGCCCAACAGAAATATTATAGGAATATTATATTGATGCATAGGAGACAAATACAATACCATAAGATATGTTAGAATCACTATTGAGGCTACCACAGACACATTAAAGCCTGAGAGGAATATTGTGAATATTATAGTGATACCATATGAGACAAATAAATACCATACTAAAAAGTTGATCTTGCTCCAGGACATTTAGCACATTTATTCTCGTGAATAAAGTATGCTGTTGTGCGGATCAACTTTTTACTACCAGCACTAAGGCTAATGTGCGCATAGCCCTATGATATTTAATACAAATAAATATCATAAAATATGTTAGAATCACAATTGAGCACCACAGAAAACACAAGGCCTGGAATAAATATTATAGCAACAGTATAGTTCTTTTTCGTCAGGTTGGTGCAAAATAAGCCGCGGGACAAAGCAGGTTAACCAGAGGGGGGGAGTGGGAAGCATCCTGCTGGCCGGTGTCGGGTCGTGGGATCAGCGGGGTCACTGAGGTGTGGGAGTGTCTGCGCGGGGAGGGCGGCCCTCTGACCTTTGTTACCCGGCCTTCCTATAATCCCGGCCTCAAAGACCATACGGTGATAATGGAGAACTTGTGAATGGAGTTAAATGGCCGCCATTATACGGATCTGTGTCGCTATTCTTCGTGTTTGTTTAGACCCGGTCATCTCGCGATTAATCAGGCGTGTGATGGAGAAACGGCTTGAGACGCGCTGAAGGGGCGCTGGAGGACTCCGCAGGACAACAGTTTATTAGAGATGGATATCCACCTGGGATGAATGACACCAATACAGGGGGGGTTGAAAATAATTGGCTGTCCACTTCAGAATAGCTATAGGCCCAGCCATGGTTGACAAACCTATTGTCCTGCTGCTTAGGATGCCAAGCACCCATTCTGAAAAACAACTAGGCCTATAATAATCCTATAATACAATTTAGAAGGACGCTAAACAAATGTCACAGCAAAACTACAAATCCCTATAGGAATATTATAATTATGAGAGATAGAGAATATCATAAACTACGATAAAGTCACATTAAACTCACTATTGGGTGCCATAGACACACTACAAGTCCCTCTAGGGAAGATTATAGGAATGTTATAGTGATTTTTTGTTACTGACGGGTCAGTTGAAGAGACATAACAAAGGACATTTTCAAGATGCCTCCCTCTTCATTATGTAGACTATAATCCACCTCATAGTTTTGGCGCTTTTGTAGTAGGGAGCTTTCTGTCAGCATTGCCATAATTTGGAGTAGACTGCCACCTAGCGCCGGTTTTGGGGGGGTTCCTTTGAAATTTGCAAAAGCACGAGCCCTCCCATTCACTGGCAGCGACACCAGTTCTCATCGATCTGTGATTAACACATGTGGTTAAGTGATGAGGCAATTAGTTGCAATGTTTTTCTGTCTTTATCGGCGTTTGACTCATCCTCCCAAATAACCTCCTTTCTCTCTCTCTCTCTCTCTCTCTCTCTCTCTCTCTCTCTCTCTCTCACACACACACACACACACACACACACTCTCTCTTTTTCTCTCTCTCTCTCACACACACACACACACACTCTCTCTCTCTCTCTCTCTCTCTCTCACACACACACACACACACACACACACACACTCTCTCTCTCTTTTTCTCTCTCTCTCTCACACACACACACACACACACACACACACTCTCTCTCTCTTTCTCTCTCTCTCTCTCTCTCTCTCTCTCTCTCTCTCTCTCGCGCGCGCGCACACACACACACACACCCTAAATACGAACGCATAACCACAGAATCGCACTTTTCACACACACGCAAATTCTCCAGTGGAGTGCAGCGTTATTATGCTTTCCACATAATAAACGACTGTTGTCCCTCCCTGCTGTCACAGGATGATGGTGGGGACGGACGATAAATTAGAAGGATCAAAGTGCGGCCCTTGGCACCGTGTCATTAGCCCGACTCTAGCTCACCAAAGCCCCCGGCGCTCTGCATACCTTCCCGGGCAGAGGAGGCGCTCCGAGTGGCCCTCACCGGAGCGGTGGGTGTGCGCTTTAACTGTATTTAAGCACCGGGTTCATACAAATCAGTCATTTTGCATCCTGAATCCTGAATGCAGGACTGATATTCACTGACAACATGCAGACTGAGGGGGAAGCAGCTCTCGGCTCCATTGGAAAACCGGTCAAATTTAGGGACCAGGACTTCAAGACTCTCCGGGATGAGTGTCTCAAGTCTGGTTTGTTGTTTTCTGATCCGGACTTTGCAGCTGAGCAGAAATCCATCGGTATGCCCGAAGACCCAGACCCCAACAAGGCGATCAAGTGGCTGCGACCCAAGGTAGCTACACCATGTCCCTGCTGGTACTTCCAGTTATATGAAGTTTTACTGTGCCTTGTTATCCAGACGTCGGAGGGCGTTTTCATGTGCATGCTAATCAGTGGCATTGGTATTCATTCTGTCAGCCACGTAATGATTCTGTAATAAACTTATAATAGGCTATTTCATTCTATGATGATGTATTCTTGCAAGCTTCCTATACTGAAAAAAATATCTCATGCTATATAGTATATCCAGATATGTATATTTTGGGCACCCTAAATATATTTCAAACGAATGTCATCTTCATGCACAAACTCATATTTTATACAGAATGTGTTGTAAATCCCTCTTGCCATAATTCAGGACAAACATGAAACGTGAAAATGAGAAAGGGAATCTCTGAACATCTGTCTGCTGCTGTCCCTAAAAAGAAAAGGAGCCACTGTGTAACAGAATCGAGATAAGAACAATACTTAGCCTAAGCCAGTAGCTGGATGTTTTTGAGAGTTAATAAGACACAGCTGAACTTAAACATTCAATCACATACTATATATATACAATGATAGACAAATATAATGCATTGATAAATCATGTTGACATAAATGAAGAGAATAGAAAAGTAAAATTGTCAGTGGCAGTGTTTTTATCCATTTTAACGCTTTCAGAGTTTCAATTTAACACTGACAGTTTTACTGTGTATAAATGGGGGAACAACAGATTGTGTGGTCAGCGGCTCACTGTCCTCCTCCCACTGCATTTCTGCAGGAGATCAGTAAGAACGCTGTGTTTGTGGAAGGCACAACCGGGACGACCGATATCTGCCAGGGCCAGCTGGGTGAGTCTGAGAAACACCTCAACACCATCAAGGGTTTGGGTCAATTCATTAATGAACTCATCAGCTCCAATTCAGCTGAGGAATTGGAATTGGAATTTGAAACAGAATTGAAACAGAATTGAAATTGAATTGGAATTTCAGGAGGTTACATTTAATTCCATGAAATTCTGTAAAATTCCATGTTTTTTTGTTTTTTCTTAGAGCTGGGTGCAATTCCAATTCCAATTCAATTTACCATGCATTCTCAATTCAGTTCATGAATGGCCCCAACCCTGACACCATCACAGCTTTCCCTGTCTGTTCAGTAAAACCTACGTCTGCTGTCCACGTCTTAGCTTTCCTTTTCCAGGGAGTGAGGGATGAACCTGGGATGTGTCATACTGCCTTGTCTCAACAGGCCTTTTGCGTAACATCACCAGAAAAGATCAATCCATACGACCCAAGCTGAGCCATTCCATCGGCTCAGCTGGTGGGTTTTTATGTTTCTGTTGTTCGATGACAAAGTGGACCCAACCACCCCAGACCAGGATGTGTACGCCACACCGCCCCAGGGACACAACTTCAAACGCCCAGCGAGGGGGAGAGGGGGGGAGAGACGGGGTGACGCTCTGTGGTCTCTGCCCCCCAAACCATGGAGGGACAGCAGGGGGTCCATACCCATCCAGTCCTCAGATTATGCTGTAACTCTGTAGTTCAGTCTGTTTTGCATTTGCGGTGAACTGGAAGCCCATGTGCATGACAGTGAGCTCTCCTCTGGGAGTTTGGGATTGACGGCCTGTGTCACCGGCTGTGTATGTACAGTATGAATATGTGTTAGTGTTGGGGATCAATATCCACCTCCTCCTCCTTCTCCTCCCATCTGTCTCTGTTTTATGTTTTCATTAAAAACTGTAGTCCAGGATGTGATTTCCATGATTTCGTCAGCGGCAACACATACTGTAAATTTTTCTACATGGAACAGATGTTTACTGTTGGACAGGAATGTGACTAAAGTGTGTGTTGTGTGTGGTATGTGTGTGTGTGTGTGTGGTGTGTGTGTGTGTGCGTGCACGCTAACCTACCTAAAAAGCACTGACAAAAACACCATACACTTCAAGCGCAATGTCTTCAGGCCCTTCAGTAAAAAAATATGCTTTACTGTAATATTATTCATTACATTGCACAAAGGGTATTGTATAATGCAGGAGTTGACTTGTTTCCATATCAGTTTCACGTGTTTCCACTGTCTACCAGGAAACTGCTGGCTGCTGGCTGCCCTGTCCTGCCTCACCATGCACCCCAAACTCTTTGTGAAGGTGGTGCCGCCCAAACAAAGCCTCTCCAAATCCTACGCAGGAATCTTCCATTTTAGGGTAAGTAAGAGGTTACAGATAGATAGATAGATAGATAGATAGATAGATGGATAGATGGATAGATAGATAGATAGATAGATAGATAGATAGATGGATAGATAGATAGATAGATAGATAGATAGATAGATAGATAGATAGATAGATAGATATGTGGAAGGAGTGGCTGTAATTAATGGCCAGCTCTCTTTACTGTTGGGTGTTATTACAACTAGATTTACAACACGTAGCCTCCCACTCCCTCCCCCTGCTGCTAATGAGAGAAATAACTAATTACACCCACCCCTCCCCCCAGAACCACTCAGCCAGCTGAGACTCATTGCTAGTATGCCCCTGACCAACACAAAATTACATATACACACACACACGCACTCATACACACACACACTTCCTCTTATGATTGAATACACCATTCATATCCCCAGCTCAGACTCAACTGTTGTCTGCTGCTTCCACATCCTCCTCTTCCCAACGCCACCCAACTGTGCCTAGGTGTGGTGCTAGATAGTATTTACCATTGTTTGCAGTCAAAATAATTATGAAAAGATGATATGATAAGCCATGATAACACAGATCAGTGGCCAAGGATGACACATGTGTGTTTTATTTGTGAAATGCAGAAGCACAGGATAGACTTTCACAAATAACATATCAAAACTCATTTTTGGTCGTTTCATGTGTAACAAAGGACTGATTCACTGAAGCCATTCATGTTATCTGATCAGCTCTTGGTTTTGTTATTGAAACCTTACCCATTTTCAATGAGATTCCTACTTATTTAGCTATTGTGACATAGTCCTGGCATATGAGGAAGGTAATGAGATCCAACAGGTATCGACTCATCTAGCGTCATCGTTCCAGGGTGGTCTCATATGTAAGAGGAGAAAGACGCAAAACCAAATTGTAAACTGAACATAACACTTTATTACTGTAAGTACAGAATCCCATCCAGAAGTGATGGAGTGATAGATTCTTCCAAAAAAATATCATTGATGCAGAAACTGATGGGCATTTCTAACCAATAAGTGTAGTATTTCATCATTGTTGTTGTTGTTGTTGTTGTTGTTGTTGCTAAGCATTTTTTTTTTGCTCTTGAGGTGTCGTCTTCAGCTTCTTATTTGAGCCGCCTCTTTTTGTGCCATAAACTGGACTATGTTGACTAATGGCTGTTTACTTTTAAAGTGTGGACCCCAGGAAGACTAGCAACCGCCATGCGGAAGCTAATGGGGATCCAAATAAAGAATAAAGAAGGAAGAATAAAGGAGAAGTTGATTCTAATGTAAAGTTGGCAGCAGGGTGGCGTAGCGAACGGAGAGGCCCTCCCTCAGCTGGCTCCGACCTGCCTGTTTCCCTACAGGGATCAATAAAAAAATCACATTATTACACATATCAATCCTGTAAAACCAAACAAACAGCATCGTTGTATATAGCTTTACGCTTTTCACTTAGTGATCAATTATTTGCCCCGGAGCCTCGGACCGACAGCATGGAGACTGTTAGGGAGCATGTGACATGACTCAACATGTGGGCAGGGAGGATAGGAAGAGCATTTTGCCATGACAAGGTGATGGGAGAGCAGTTCAGACATGCAGGTAGCGACTGCCCTTGGGACACACATGCACACAGGCAGCTGCAGCTATGGAGGGCCAGTGCGGGCCTGTTGTGTACACACAGCCAGCAGTACAGTACACACCTCTAGTCACGACCAGCAACGGCCTCAGGAGGCTGGAGAAATGAAGTCAGACAAGAGAGCGGGTTTCAGATCAGCGGGTTTATTTTACACGCCAGAGGGTTTTGTCTGCCAGATCGCAGCAACTGATCTGTATTTCATTCATGCTCTTTTATCGCTCTGCACATTTTTGTCTCTTGTTGATGTTTTTTCGCTAAGATATGAGCTTGATTATGCCGTGTTACGCAGTCTGTTTCTTTTCAACCGCTAATCCCTCTCTACCCTCAGTCTCTGTGTCGGGTGCATTCTTTCTTTTGTCTCACAGATCTGGATTTATTTTAGTAAGAATGCTTAAGTGTCATTAGGATTGTGAAAAAGATCCCCCCTACACCTCTCTCTCTCTTTCTCTCTCTCTCTCTCTCTTTCCATGATGTTCCTTCTCTTTACACTCTGCCTCCCTCCTCATTATCTCTACCCCACTTTCCTCCCGATTCTTTCCATCCATCCTCCCCTCCCACACACACACACACACACACACACACACACACACACACACTCCTCTTCCACTCTTTCACCGTTCTATACCTCCTCTCTTTTCTCCTCCTCTCTCTCTCTCTCTCTCTCTCTCTCCCTCTGTATCCCTGTGCAGTTCTGGCAGTATGGTGAGTGGGTGGAAGTGGTTGTGGATGACAGGCTGCCAGTGCGCGAAGGCCGTCTGCTCTTCAGCTACTCTCACACCCGCAACGAGTATTGGAGCGCCCTGGTGGAGAAGGCCTATGCCAAGTCAGTTGCCACTACCAGCATATGTTTCTGGGTGGTAATGTCTGAGATCACCCACTCCTGTTTGTGTGTGTGTGTGTGTGTGTGTGTGTTGATTTAGGATTATGTCTCTGTGTGAGTGCGTGCCACCGCAACAATTTCACACAAAAAAAAAACATAAGCCACTTGGGATATCTTTCTCACCTGTTTATCTAGGCTAATTGGATCCTATGGAAGTCTGAAGGGGGGTAACATTTCAGAGGGGATGGAGGATTTCACCGGAGGCATAGCATACTCCCTGCCTGTCTCCTCTCGCACCCCTCGAGTCCTCTGGAGGTCTCTGACGGCCGCCCTGTCCCGCGGCAGCCTGCTCAGCTGCTTCATCCAGGTAGAGCGGACACAAATACATACACAATAAAATGTTGAGACTAACAAACACACACACACACAGGGGGATACTGATATAGATGCATCTGACTTTCACTCCTTGTTTTCACAGGCCAGTAACTACCGTGAGATTGGTAAAGTGACAGGAAACGGGCTGATTAAGGGCCACGCTTACGCCATCACTGACAGTGAGAAGGTCAGTATCACAACAACAACACTGTGACTGTGTGGCACTAAATCTATTGTTTATTTGTTGTATTACCCTCAATATGTTGTTTTGTTGTCTTTACCTTGCATTATTTTTAATATGATGTATCATCTATAGCCTATTTTCTGTTGCTGCAATGTCCAATTTCCCCACAAAGGATCATTGAAGTTTCATCGAATCGAATTGAATCTAATCTAATCTAATCTAATCTAATTTCATCTCATCTCATCTCATCTCATCTCATCTCATCTCATCTCATCTCAATTTATCTAATTTCATCTCATTTTATTTCATCTCATCTCATCTACATTCCTCATTTTGACAAAATAGGTTGGTTATAGAATATAAAAGTACGAGAACAGGCAAAAAAATTTACCTTTTGTAAATGAGTCTTGGAGCAGTTTTGTCTCTGTTTACATTTCAGGTGAAGAAGGCATCAGGAGAGACTTCGTTGCTGAGGCTGAGGAACCCCTGGGGCTTTGTCGAATACCGCGGACCCTGGAGTGACAAGTGAGGAAGCTGCCTGTGTGTGCGTGTGTGTGTGTGTGTGTGTGTAGGTGTGTGTGTGTGTGTGTGTGCAAGAGAGAGCAATTTCACTTGCAGATCACAGAACGTTCCCAGATGTTGCATTTATGTTTGTATGTGTCGTAGGAGTAACGACTGGGATGATGTGGACAAAGCTGAGAAGGAAAGGATTGAGCTCAAAAAGAAAGAAGACGGAGAGTTCTGGTACGTAACAGATGCAGAAACACACCAAGATGCCTCCACTGTAACATCTAATTCTCATATCAAAGCACAACTCAAACTCAGATGTCCATTCTGCCGTGTCTGACCGTCTCCATCAGGATCAGTTCTGAGGACTTCAGCAGGCTGTTTGACACGGTGGAGCTGTGCAGCGTGAACCCCGACACCCTGATAGAGGGAAACACGCCCGCCTCGCCCGCCTCGCCCGCCGCCCCGTCCGCCTGGACCATCAGTGACCATGAAGGCCTCTGGGTACCAGGAAGCTCCGCTGGCGGCAGCCGCAGATACCACCGTATGTTGATGTGTTTGTGTTTGAGCAATCATTAGGGATGGGGCGATATATCGGAATTCAATATATCGCAATACAAAAATGTGACCAAACGTATCGTGGGGCAGAAAAATGAATCGCAATATTATCTACATTTTATTCTGCTGTAGTAATCACAAATGAGACGACTTGCCCATCACAATTTCACAAGCTCTCCATCAAAATTATATTATTTGCACTTTGCAATGACATTTTTAAATTGTTGTTTACATTTTAGCAAGCCAAAGCCATCACTAGAAGGATTTGAGTCTCAGAAATAAACATAATTCTGCACAGTCTCGTGGTTGTATGGAATCATGAACCCCATATCGCGCATCGAATCGTATTGTGAAATAAACATATCGTCCCATCCCATCTAGCAATTATGTGTACACTCCCTACTTGGATCATTTTAGGGATCATACTTATATCCTATTTCTCTCAGGATCATTCTGGAAGAACCCCCAGTTCGAGTTGGTTCTCACAGAGCAGGACCAAATAGAAGAGGACGATGAGGATGATGATGATGATGAAGATGACGAGGACGAGGAGGAGATGACCCCAGAGGAGAAGAAGATAGCAGAGAAGCAGAAGGAGAAAGGGAAACAGTGCACAGTGCTTGTGGAGCTCCTACAGAAGGACAGGAGGCAGAGGAATAAAGTCCACTTCCTCTACATGGCGTTCCACATCTACAGGGTGAGACAGAGGGTTAAAATACAAAACTAAAATATATTGAGTCTCAGTGCCATTATTCCAGTTCTGGATAAATTCCCGCTTGTCTTTGTGTTTCCCCTTTTTTTTGCAGGTTCCTTCTGAGGTGAGTATTCATGGACAATTGATTCATAATTTCTCATTATCTGCCTGAAATAATATAATAATAATCTTTAATATTCTCAGTAGTTAATGGTTTCACAGAGTTTCCATCCCACAATAATATCTGTCTCCATACAGCTCCAGGGTTTGTGTCTGGACCGCAGCTTCTTCATGAAGAACCGTCCTGTGGGTCGCTCTGGGAAATATCAGGCTCAGAGGTAAAGTACTCATCGTGAGAGAAACCACCGCTCGCTGCTTTTCACCTCCCAAATTTATAATTATTTAATGATCTGTTTACAATATGAAACATTTAGGAGCAGAAAAACAATAAGCAGACATTCCACTCTATTTCTACCACCTTTGTTTTTATACTATAGCTTGTGCTTTTATTTATTAAACCCTCTGTGTGTTTGTGTGTATGCCCACCATGGCAGGGGTGTGTGGAGGAAAGTGCATCTGGACCCTGGTAACTACGTCATCGTGGCCTCCACCTATCGACCCAACCAGCCTGGAGACTTCTTCCTCCGCATCTTCTCCAAGACTGGGAACACCCTGGGGTAGGATGGAGGGAAGACAGAGAACACAAAAGGAGAACGGTCCCGAGGGGAGGAGACTTAGCTGAATGTTGTTTTCCTCTTATTTACCAATAAAATAAATCCTTTGCAGACATTAAAAGAATAAAGTACTAGCCCACAAATTGTTAGTATAGAGGACACCAGGCTACTCAGTTATTGATCTACAGGACCATCAGATAGGCAGCACCGTTCACCAGCCACTTAGTCTAAATGTTATACAGGGTTGAGTGTATCACAGATGTTTTGTTGAATTCGACCCACGACACGACAGCTCCAGAAGGCTCAACAATAAGCTCTGGCATCCCAGAACCACCCACTCAACACCAAACACAGCTGTAGTCGCCTCCACTATCCTGTACCAACACTTAGGCTGATCTCTAGTTCCCAACATTATCCAGTAATTTATAAAAATCGCTTTTAGTCTCAATTATACCAAGAGCTGAGAACAGTGTATGAATACTCACTCCGATTACCATAGCTATATTTCAGCCAGAGCAACTATACCAATAACAAACATTATTTTGAAGTGTATAAAGTATGTCAAAATATATTTGACAAAATTTACACTGATGGTCTGGTCCTTGTGTTCCAGGAATCAGGACTTCACCTGCTCCTCTGGCTTCCTCATGGTGAGTTCACTGACCTCATCTATAACACCAGCAGCTAATAGCAGCCTGCCAAAGAAATATGCGTTTGTTTGTGTGTGTGCCTAACAGGTCATGTCGATGCCGGTCGCTCCAGAGGATCACATGAGAGTTCAGAAGACTTTTGAAGATGCGGCCGGCCCAGTAAGACTTATTTTCCTCCTTCACCTAAACGTCACCTAAAACCTTTGGATAAAACATCCAAACCAACGTCTTGTGTCTCTCTGGCAGGATGACAGGCTGAATGCTAAGGAGCTCATGAAGCTGTTCAACTCAGGTTAGAAATTCCAGTGTTTCATATTTAACATTTTTTTAGTAACAGCAGAGAATGTGGGAGAACTTCACTGCATCATGCAAAGACAGCCAGTTCTGTTGAAGTGATCTTTGACTCTGTAGTGCCGCTCATGGCCACTAGATGGGAGCAAAGTAGTAGCATGTTTCCCCCCAGCTTGCAGCAGTGGAACCACAGAGGTCAGCAACAGTCTAGACAGAAGCTCAAAGCTGCAGATAGAGTAGATAGAGTTTGATTAAGTAATTAAAGTAACTATGCTTGCCCTCACCTTCACTTTTCCTCAGCTTAATCCCACTTAAACCTTTCTTTTTTCTCTGCGTCAATCGCTGTCTTTCTCCCATGTGCAGTGCTTGAGAAAGATTACCATCTGCCACTGGAGACGTGCAGACAGCTCATCTTTGGAGAGGATGTATCCTTTTGTCCTTGCTACAGACTTCAGTGTTACTCACTTCAGTGTTACTCACTCTCCGCTCTCTTTGTGCCTCTTCACACTTCTTGTTTACATTGAGTTTATAGTTGCAGTGGTTTCACTTCTTCTCCATCAATAGTCTATTTTGTGTGTTTATACTACCAGCAGGTTTGGAGTTTGCCTTTAATGTATATGGGTGCAAGTTATAGTTGTGATTTCTGTCGAACTGACCAGGTTACAGGTCTAAAAGGGCAAAAATAATTTATCATCATACTAAAATTACAGTTAAAATTCACAACTATTATGCTATAATATGAAAATGTAGCACTGATTCCCAGTGACCTGTCAAAACAACAACATGAGCATTTAGCCCAAATTTGGTGGATTTCTTGACTAATTCACATTAAGTCATGTAATGCATCAATATCACAGCAACGACATCAACATTTGTTTTCCAATTCCATATTCTTCCATATGGGCACCAACCTTACAAATTCATTTTTATAGATTTGTCATTTGTGACTGTGTTGATAAAGGTTATAAGATGAATTAGCGATGGAAAATAGTTGATTCTTCATAATATGCTGATTTACCATATGAGTATTTTTTATCAATATTACTACATTCCAAGGGATTCTATACATTGTTGGCCATGGGTGCCAGGCAACCACAGCACCCATTCAAATTCCACTTATGACTCCTACTACTACTACTACTGTTAAGAAAATAATAATAATACGTTACCTTACTGATTCTGGAAGGGAAATTCCCTCTTCCCTTGTTAGGTCAGAGGTCAGGCTCAGCTCCAGAGCAGCGTCCCTGGAGCTGGTAGGGGTTCGGTGTCTTTCTCAAGGACACTTCAGTAGGGCGGATGCTTGCCGACATGGAGGCTTGAACTCTGGACCTCCGGTTGACTCACTCTGCCACCCTGCTGCTCTCTTTCAGCCTTTCCTCCGTAACTTTCTCTCTCTGTTCTGTCCCGTTGAGGAGTCCTTAACTCTGCTGCCAGACTAACGGCCGTTCTAGTCTCAGCCGTAAACAAGCAGAAACCCTGCTGTCCCATCTGCGCAATCTGCAGGTACAGATCACTGTGGGGGTGTGGGTGTGTGTGTGTGTGTGTGTGTGTGGGGTGGTGGTGGAGGATAGGGAGGGGTTGTGTCATTATTATCCCTTTTGATATTGCTCTCTCTTTCAGTCAATCTTTATCCAGTTTGATGAGGACTCTTCAGGGACCATGAGCCCCTTTGAGCTCAGTGCGGCGCTGCAAGCTGCGGGTATGCACACACACACACACACACACACACACACACACACACACAGAACGCTGCCGTCGTTTGGCTTCACACCTTCTACCACACCTCTCTGTCCCAGGACTGCAGTGCGATGGCAAGGTGATTCAGCTGCTGTCTGAGAGGTTTGGATCTGGAGAACTCCACCTGCCCTTCCACAGCTTTGTGTCGTGTGTCACCAGGCTGCGCAAGCTCTTTGGTAACACACACACACACTCACACACACACACTATACACACTATACACACTGTAATTACATCCCCCATCTGCAGAGATGTATTTTGTTTGTATTTACTGTTTGCATGCGTGTGTGTGTGTGTTCTCCTGTCTGTCTGTCCACCCGGACGTCTTCGCAGCTGCTCCACACAGAGCCATGAAACAAAAAACAGGATACAAAAATATATCCATGACCTTATACCAACTGGCCTGAAGGCTGTAACTAAAGGTCATATTTGTCAAACATTAAAACACGGTGATGAATTTTGATTGTTTCTAATTTTAAACTACTAGAAAACTAGGTAGTTCCCCAAGGCTTTTTCAATTTTTTATCTATCTGCATGAAACCTGATGCATAGCAGCATTACTGGATTGACATACATACATTTAACCTTTTACATACCAGCGCAGTCAGATAAGGTCACCATTAACTACTAAACTTCAGACAGGGCATAGCCTCTCACAAAATTGTCTAGAACACTGTAACAATTTGTCCAGTGAACATGATATTTGGCACATAATATGAGGTCAGAGACCATTTCCACAAAGTTTTAAACTCGACCAATTAGACGCCACAAATGCTAAAACATTGTATCTTTAGATTTGATCAAAGCATGTCATCACATTTGGTGCACATACATTTTAAGTATTTGCTTTTAGTTGATGCAAGTGTGTGTGGGGAAACTTGGGAAACATGCCAGGACCTCTATGTTGAACATGAATGCCAAATTTCATGTATGAGTTACAGGGGGTTCAGCCTGTGTAAGGATGCGGGATGTTGCAATTTTCTGAATCCCTTGTTGAGTGATTAAGCTGTGATTAGGTGATTAAGTGATTAGGCTTAAAAATGATTTGGTCTTTTCCATGGCGCTGAGTATTCATCCTCTTTTCTCCTCAGCTCTGTATGAATCAGAGACCAGTCAAGAGGTGAAGGACAGAGGGATCAATTCTGTGAGTATTTGGCTAAGTATACTTCATTATATGGTCATCTTAGTCCTGGACCTGAACAGGCTCTGATTCTCTACATCTTCTCTCCTCTCTCTACTCTCTATCCGCCTGTCGTTCCTCCACAGTGGCTGCTGCAGCTCCTGACGGTGTGAATGCCGTCTGTGAACGGGTCTCCAAACCACAGCAGTCATTTCTCTGTCCACAGTAGGACATTGAGTCTAAAAACATGTAAAGTGTTGAGACCGTAGTCCTGTGTGTGCCTTATTCCAAAGTTATACCATTGACTGTCAGTTAGTCCTTACTACGCTACCGGCTTTCCCTTCTCTTAATCTTACACTATTCTTATACTATTGATTATAGCCTTAACGTATTGTCACGCAGGGTATGGAGCACAAATATTTTAACATTTTGCAATATATTAATATACTAGACACTGTAATAAAATTGTTTCTACAAGCAATTTCAGCTCTTGTGTGATTGTAACTATTTCCCTTATTCCTTTTGTGTTTACAAAGCATTGTACTCATTTTTTTTACACACACACTTGTAGTCAAGGCAATAATAAATCATATCTTTCCAATTGATCTACAGAGACAATTGTCTGATAGTGAAAAATTTGTTTGGGATGCAAACAGAAAAGAAAAATATATTTCCAAAACTTAAACCCTTGAATGGAATAATAAATATAATTGCAATTACTAAAATATATATATAAAAAAAAAAATTACTGCAACACCAACAGTTGACTCATCCATGCACATATGAGCATATACACAACAATATTCATGCCCATACACATGTGTACTCACACGCGCTCACACACACACGGTGAGCACTGCCTGCCCCACTGAGGGTGTGAGGGTGATGTCTCAGCAGCGCTACACGCACCATCTCTATTCTTATCACACTGACGCCACGCACAGCGTCAACACGCACTCGCCCCCTCCTCCACTATGTTCCCTCACTCCCTCCATCCATCCCTCACTCTTTCGCTCCCTCCTGTTCTCTCTAGTAACTGTCTCGGTCTCACAATCTGCCTCCTCCTCCTCCCTGTTACCCACTGGCTGCTCTCTCATAACCACACACACACACACAAACACACACACAGGTGCATGCGAGCAAACACGCACGCGCTCTTGTCCTTTCTTCACACGCTTCTATAAATAGAACCTTTGCTCACACACCACTTCCTGTTCATCGTTAGGTGACTACACACAGGTTGCCCTCGGCAACCATCCATCTACCTTGGCATAGAGAGAGGGGAGAGAACGCTGAGGAATGGGGAGAATAAGGGAGACGGAGCAGAGCGAGAGAGACAGGACCCAGAGAATTTGATTCGTACAATTCCTCTCTCTGCCTGGCTTTCCCTTTACCTCTGCCTCCTGTATCTTATTATTGGATGTTTTTCTCTACTCCGTGTCTCCTCTTTTTACCTCGGCTCTGCTTTCCCAGTAGCCTGTGTGTCTGAGTTGAGGAGCACTGTAGAAGATGAGTCGGTCTGACAGCTGTGGCCTGGACCGGGCTTGTAAAATCAGATATCTGCGGCCTCACAGGACTCAGTACAGATGTAGCAGGATCTGCTACTCCTCTACTCTCATCTCCTCTCTGTTTCACTGTGGGCCGGTAAACAGAAAGACAGACTAGAGTGCATTTCACAAAGAAACAGCCAATCAATGACTGTTCATTCCCTAACCTAACCCTTAACCTAACCTAAGCCTAATAGTAAGTCTAACCTTAACCCAAGTCCCTAAAATATCAGTACTGCCTGCTCATTATGTGCTGTTGTTTGTTTATGCGCTTTTGAAGCTTTAATACATTTTGGACGTTGCACAAGTAAGGTGCTTCCAATCCCTTTATTTTGATTGTATCCTGTGCTATTTTGGAAGCCCTTTTCTTCCCACTGTTTTTTGACGTGGATACCTAAAATAACCCCAAAATAGCCCATGAAAAAGTGAGGACCGGCAAAAGATGTCCTCACTATGGAGGATTTTCTCATGTTTCTACCTTGTGAGGACATTTGGTCGTCATAAATATAGAAATACAGGAACACACACACACATACTCAAACACATTGGCACCAGCTCAGCCAGTCACCTTAGGACTTTGTCAGATCAATAAAAGCGAGAAACAGAATAAACCAATGACTCAACTGCAAACTGCATTCCCTTTCCTTGTTGAGCATCTTTATTCGCCCCTTTCTCTTCTCCTTGATTCTTCACTCCCGACAGCGGCTGCGCTCCTCATTTCACCTGCTCCGCTCATCTATCCTCTCATCACACCGTTCTCCCTCCTCTTCCCCCCCTTTGCTTTCCCCCAGCTGTCCTGTGGGATGTGATGATGCTCTGACAGGCTTGGCGTCTGTTCTTGGAGGTGCTGGTATTTTTGTGCCACAGCAGTGGGGGCGGGTACAGGAATAGTGCTGGGAGTTGTAGTGTATAGTGTGGGGGTGGGATCCAGGGAGGGCAGGCATGGTTGAGATCCGTGAGATTTAAGCCATCGTATAGACAGGAGGGAGACCAGGGAGGATTGCGTAAGTTGGCTCCCGAGCTGCAAATTTAGCCCGGGCTCACTCACGCATAATGTTGATGAGCAGCACTATCTCAGTCGTCAGAGCCGTGGTATTTAAAGACGCGAGTGTGTGTTGGCATGGGATGCAGAGTATATTTATTGTGCGCGTGTTTATTTACAAGACGGGAAGACTGTTGGCTGATAATTTGAGATGCAAAGAGCTGGATTTGCATCTGCAGTGCACCTGCCCTTCACTCTGGTTGCTGTTTCTCATGCCGTTGTTGCTATTTACTTATCAGGATGGCGGCCATATGGCAGTTTGCTCTAGATTGTGTTTTCATGGTGACCAGTTGTGCCACAGTCACCGACTATGAAACATGACTAGGAAAATATTGACTAGGAAATATGAAAGTGACGTATGACAGTATGTTAATGAACCTCTTGCTCACTGCAACTATCACTTCTTGTCCAACTTTGTAGCATGAATAAACTTGAGACGTCAGATTCACTCTTACAGATATTTGGCCTTTCACTTTTTGCTCTTGTGTCTACCATGATGCATTGTTGTTGTTGAGTGTGTGTGTCCATCAACTCTCTTTAACATATCTTCACAACTGTTCTGCAGGACACCAGTCATTTCATGACTTTAAATCAACTGTCCTGAAGGCAGTGCTATAATTAAAGATTAGATTTCAGCAGTTTTAAAAGGCCGAAATTCTCACATGGCCCTGCAATTGCAAAACATGATACATATACAGTATACAACTGAACCTGTGCTACAGTTTGCTCCTATGCACCATCATGAATGATAGATATTTCCCTAAAGATTTTTTTTGTCAATTTTTAACCTATTTAAGGCTCTATAAACGAGTCCAAGGATAAAGAATATGCAGCCTATACCACAAAACTGCCCATAACCCCATGACAATTTGCCAAAATGTAATAAAACTTGGTACCTATGATGATGACAGGTAAGGAAATCAACCAATGAGGGTTGTCATTAATGCAAAAAAAAAAAAAATTTTTTGTTAGGTAACTCAGATAGCATCTAATCTGGTAGGTCTATAGCCAAACTAGCCTGACTAGTCAACATCTTAAGTTATTATACGTGATCTAGACTATCCGTATTAAACTTGATATCCATGTCAGTGCCTCTATTTTGAACGTATATTTCAAATTCCCTGCCTTTCATGTGTTGGTGTATATATGGCACATTATGGTCTACTAGCGGCCTAGCTTTTCAGATTCTCTGCCAGTCTACAAATAGAGTGCAGATGCCAGCCTGCATACAGAATTGATCTCAGCCTTCAATTTAGACACTCAATCTAGTTAAACCCTCCAGGCATGAATTCTGAATCTTGGTCGAAACATCAGATGGAGGGATGAAAAATGAAGACTTGGTCATACTCATTTAACATTCATTTTCTGTACATTATTAATCACTTAGTTTGATCGATGAAATAGTCCACAGGTAACTGATGTTAAATTTAGAGGCTTTTCGGAGCTCCCCTTTCATTTGATATTTTCTGTTATATTTTTGATCTCATCTTAATACATGAAAGCCTGCCTGAATAAGAAACTACCCAAATGTATGAATATAATTGTAAACACCCATTTTATCAATTCTTTCATACAAAATGCAGTTTTTTTGTAGTTCCTCACTCCCACACGTGCGTCAGGCTCTGTGAACTCTCTGTTGAAGGCTCCCTGATCACACAGGTGTGATATCACACACCTGAAAAAATCAACCTGCTGTCGTCAGTCGCTCAAGCCTGTGCGCTCATGTGAGCCACAACTACAACAACAACGTGCCTGGAATTCCTTTCATAACTGAAATACCAAGTCATGACACCGTCTTATGATCAACTTGTTTGTGTGGTTATTACATGCAAATATGTGGGTTCATCTGTGGGTTTCTTTCATCCTTCAGTTGATTGATTCATTAATCACTCTCCTACCAAGCCTTACCCTGTGACAATTATTTATGTTCAGAAAACAGTGTGTCAGATAATCACATGTGGGATGGGCCATTAATTTGACATGACACAAAAATACATTTCATTCATTCATTCATTCATTTATTTCTACATATTCATACTGACCGACATCCTCTCATACCTCCTCAGTATTCATGTAGTTATTTGTAATATGCAGATACGGGCTTGTAATGTTAGGTCAATTGTTTGCTAGGATTTTTTATTTTAAACTTAACTAAATGTTCATGTGCATTGCTATTGATACCATAAACACTGTAATTTGACTTATATGAAGATTATTTAATCAACCTTTCTGTCAGAATTATACAGAATTGCATAACGTCTGACTTAATCTAATATAATTTATGGATAATAGAGATGAATGTGTCTTTGTGGTTTTATCATTGTATTTTCCTTTTAGAAACACAGCCTGCCTACAAACTTTATGGCTGACATACTGCAAATCCTCTTTTTACTTCTGTAAAGACTTTTAACTGCATCTTCACTGCCTTTATCGATAAATTATTTATTTATAATACATTTTTCACAGACGTTGCTATGAAATTGATCACAGAAAAAAAAAATTTCTCTGCTACAATGTGTGATAAATGTGCTATAATCTGTGCTTTAATGTTTGATGATAAATTAAACATATTTTCTGTGTAATAATCTGTACTATAATGTGTGATGATGCAATAATGAGAGAAAAAGGATGTTCTGTGTGAAATAGTGAATGATCAGTCTGGCATGTTATTACATTATATTATAGTATCCACATGGTTCATTTTCACAATTGCCTTTAACTTAGGAGATAATTATTCTGTTACAAATATTATTTGTCTCTAAAGAGGTTTTTTCAGAGGATTAGTAGCTATATACGTATGTTAGTGTTGAAATGGCCTTAAGCTTTGGATTTTGTCACAATTCTCCTATAGACCTAAGAAATACTTTAAGGAGACATCTACCATTCACTATAGGAAATGATTTTGTGGATAGATACTACAGACAGCTGGTTAGTATTGACATTGGTATCAGACCCAAATATCTTGTATCAGTTAGGCTCAAATTGTCATGCCTGGTGTCCATGGAAGTTCCCAGACTAAAGGCTTTCACATCTCATAAAGCCTGTATGTGCGTATGAGACTGGTGTCACTCATACTTTCTAGATCTTACACTTCCTCTTGCATCTGTTCAATCCCATGAGTCCTGTGTTCAACAAAACTCTCAAATCATCCACATTAACCCTGCCACTTCAAAAGCTGGACGTCTGCTTCATTAGTAGTACTCAAATCTTTAAACTATTATTATTATTCCAGTCACGGCACCAGTGTTTCAGGGTTTGAGAGTAACTGATGCAATGGGATTACAGTAATATGACAGTTAACAGCTGCTGAAAAAACAGCAGTCATGTTTCAAAAAATTGTTACCTAGACACATGTTTGGAAGGCGGAAAGCCTTTTAACTGCGAGATTGAAAAATCATTTTATACAAATTAAAATAATGGCTCCTAGTTGTCTATAAAAAAATATTCAAACTGCAATCTGGAAAGCTGCAACTTCATATTTTATGGATTTTGGAAGGCAAACAGACCCAAGAAAATACATGAGGTTATTAAATTGGGCCAATCCAATTACACTGATGAGAAACTTTTAACTAGTGTCATTTACTTTCTATGCTTCTATGCTAGTAGCATCATTTTAGTTTCTATGCTTTCCAGGACATTTATGAAAACACTTCTGTTTATGTACCAATAGATAGATAGATAGATAGATAGATAGATAGATAGATAAAAAAAAAACTCTTTATTTACCCTCCTGCACAATTGCCCGATGTATTAATATATGCACACGGTTGCCTCCATGTCTGGACTAATGCACATCTGAGCTGACTGCTCTGTCACGCCAGGTTAGCAATTCTAGGTCACCTGTGTGCCCTGATATGATTTTTCTGCCCTAGTTTGTGTGGCGAGCATGCTATGACAGTAAGTAGGTTGATGTGTAACAGGGAGGGAGGGGGTGGTGGGAGGAGGGGGGGCAGCAAGAGGGGGCAGGGGGGTAAAGGAAGAAAAGCATTGAATCAATTTGAGGCAAGTTGAGAA
>NC_136002.1:20476081-20508581 GCF_048128805.1 Centroberyx gerrardi | reverse complement strand
ACATACACACACAGACACACAGTATCTCTCTCTCTCTCTCAAGAAGCAAAATCGTGAGAGAGCCTTGCAAGCTCATTTGAAGTCTCCACTCCACAGCCTACATGAGGCATAAATAGGTCAACACAATTGTTTAGGTGTAGACAGCAAGACATAGATAAGAAGATCAATATGATATGTGTTTCATACTGCTGTATTTACCAGATATATTCCGCCTACTAAATTAAGTATTAAGCATTAAGTAGGCTAATTGTCACATAATCTAACATCCATGAAAATGTTACAATAGCTTACTGTACAGCCCCAGCCTGCTCTCCACCCACAACTTAACGACAATGTAAAGCAGTAGGTGACATAATAAGCTTTTCAGCAAACAAGTTTTTTCCACATCGGCTTACTGGCTAACCCTGCCAAATAAACAAGAACCTATACAGCTAGACATTGCTGAATTATTATCATTTAGTCGCGTTTGCTAACGTAAAGGGGTTTATGTGCATTTTGCACTGCCAGGACAGACAGACTTGAGTTTTTCTAGCAAACTTATAACGACGTTTCCTCGAGTTTGTCACGTTGCCTGATGTTACAAAATGCAGAACAGCAAATTAAGCCACTGACGGGTACAAGAGTGACATTTGTAACTGACTCCATGGTATCGACATTACAGCCTCAACAATCGCCGTAGTATACTCAGATACGCCGTACGCACAGTAAGAATCCGGAAGCCATATTGTGTGCTGGCCGCTCTCTCTACTGTCTGCTTTTCCCTGTCACTCAGAACCGGTTACCACGGCAACCAGTTGCTAGGCGGCATAACAAAAAAAGACCAAATTTGTACGTCTTTGCGTCAGACATGTAACGGCGTATCCAAGGCAACAGAACGCTGTACACACATGCAGCGGGCTCGTGGTAGGAAGGATACCACATGGTTCCCCGCCAGTTGTTTTACCTCGATTAGCCTATATATCCCCGTTTGATTCTCGTTACGTGGTAATACTAACCAAGTCTAGTGTTTAAGCAGTATTTAGAGTAAAAAGATTCATGTTTTGTCCTACATTTAGTTTCTGTAGATAGTCTACAGCTGAGGCTCCTAGTTGTGCATTTGTTAGAATGCATATGAATACAGTAAAATTAGTCCGTCAGAGCTATTTCCATCCCTCCTCACCCCCTGCCAAGTGTTCTATTATTTTCGATTCGCCTGCGTTATAAAGGTATTGACCTCAGTAGTTCCCCATGAAGTTAAATTGACGATTTGAGTTACTCATCCCGGTTTAGCACCGGTAACGGCAGCCCAGGCGGGACATAACGTCCTCCGTGGATCCGCGTCTCTGACGTTGTAGCGCTGACTAATTGTTGTTATCCCCAACTCTTCCTTCTCTCCTCACGCCTTTACACACACATCGAGTGTACAACATGCCCGCCCCGTGACATTTTGCGACATCACAAATAATAAACGTAGGCCCATTTCTTATTTTTCATTCATGATTTTCCACCCGGTCTTCCCGCATTTGCCCGTTTTAGCCCCCCCACCTCCCACCTGCCACATTCCCATTGGCGTCCGCGAGCAGCGAGCAGTGTAGGCTATAATAATGAATCACTTTCTGCTCGGCTGGGTGATGTTTGCAATGACAGGCGCCGATTTCCGTCACTGCTGCCCACTGTCCATGTCGGAATCACACTGTCTCTCAATGCTGTTTACATATTTTCTGGGTAGAGTTTTTTTTATATTGTGTTGAACGAAGCTGCCGTTGCTGTTCTGTTGTGCTTTGAGAAATTGAGGCTTTCCCACACACAAAATCGTGGATAAAAGTTTAAATTTGATTAAAATCTTCAATTGGATATACATTGGGTGGGATTGAGGGTACCTGTTTTCCAAAATATAGCAGCTTTTTTCAACATAAATTCCATATGTAATCAAATATATTTCCTATAGGCCTATACTCTAACGCAACAAAATCCTGATTTTAGGGAGTGTTCATATAGCCTAGTCTTGGCCACTTTCCCCACTGTAAACGTACGAACTCGTCAAGCTTAGAGGACTCCCGAGGGCGTGCCATGAGAAACTTCTCAGCAGGATTTCCCTTGCCTCCTTTGACGGGATTCCTTCCCTGAGCGACAAAAGACCTGCGGGGTTGTATAATAAATAGGTCAAGGACAGGGAATGGCCACTATATGTTACTTCATATAGTGTAGGTTATGTCCCTGTTTTCTTAGGGTGAATATCATATTTCTATCACTTTCTATAATCTAAGGACTATCAAAATAAAAATCGGTGGATGTGTATAACCTTATACATAATAGGTCTAAGTTTGGCCTAACTGAATGAACCAAACAGCATTGTCCAGATGCCTATAGGCATCAGGATTTCTTTCATTTATTTTTTTTGACGCTGCCATGACCTAAAATAAACAATGTTCCATTATAGATGGACACGTGTAGATAGATATTTTAAAATAGATACTTTCCACATATAGCAACGAGAAGTTCTTGAAATTTCCTCTCAGAAATTGTCAGACGGTGAGAAATATCTCGTGGCTATGATAGTAAAAAAAATCTATTATTATCCGTCCGCGAGGTAAGCTTCTAGTCCGTTTCAGTGGGAGAGGGATTCCCTCAACGTCACCAAGGATACCAAACACAACACCGAGGCACAACCCCATATATGGGCACGTACGTCAGCGGAACTCCGAGGCGGGACTAGAAATGCCTTGGTTGTACTCGAGGAGGATGGATTCATTCATAAGACAAGATCTGCTACTGTGGACTGTGATACTAACGTCCCTCAGTGCAGCGCAGACTTTACATGGATCTATAACCGTGTGTTTGATTAACGGATAAAGGAGAAAGCTTCTAGGATCTGAAGTTAAACGAGGGAGTTTGTAACATCTGGAATAGGACACTTTCCCTACACGGGGAACTGGATTACCTTCTTCATGCAACTTTTTTGGAAAGACACCAAGAGCATTTTACCGGGGAATATTAAAAAGACTAGCAACGGTAAGTTGACTTCATATGGGTCCTTCATTTTGGCTGTTCTATAACTTAACTATAACTCCCAAGTGTGTAATGCTAGCCGTAGCTTGTTCAAATACAGGGGTTGTTACAGTAGCCTACCTGGTTGTTTTTTTTACGGGCGAAGAGGTGAAAGGCCAATCGGTTGCCCCGTTTTGTAAACAGAGCCAACTTGCTACCGAACAGGGGCAAAACCCGGTGAAGCAAATCCCGGCTGACTCATAGCAGACAAGGCTAACAGCCGGCAAATGATAGCAAACCTTTGACAGCATCGCCTATAGCCCACCGGCCTGTGGAAATACCATTGCAGCTGAGCTAGCCTATATAACTCCAGTCATTCTCTCCCAACAGTATTGTAATCTTGTGTGTGCCGCTGCCCTGCCGCTGCAGGTGACATCGCGCTCTCTCCGGGAACTGTAGGTGTCTCGCTCTCTCTCGGCCCCTTCGGGGACATGTACCAAGGGTTCCCCGGAGACCTCGACAGCGGATCCCGTGGAAGTTCTTCTCCATCCATAGAGTCCCAGTACCTTTCCTCCGTGGACTCCTTCGGGAGCCCGCCTACCACCAGTGCTCCACAGGTAAGTTATGGTTATATTATTATGGCAGAGTACAGCCTGTATAAAGCCTGTATAGCAGAATATAGCTTGTATCCATGTTTGCAATAGACCGTGACCGAGACGAGCGGTCGCCACTGAATAGAATAAGAATTGTTAACTTGTTAAATCTATTTGCTTGCTTGCTTGTCCATAAATGCAACAGGTCTGTCCATACTTAAGGTCGGAGATCACATGCACTGATTAGGCTATATATCTGTGCATATGTGTCAGATTTACTTATGTTATTACAGTCACATAGCCTATGCCTTAATATAGAGCACATGCTTTTGCAAACGCGTTGCAAATACCACTGCTGTTTATTGTGGTGACCGGGGCTGTGCAGTGTTTAGAGCATCGCAACAGAGATAACTGAATGCCATTATCGTTGTGGGTACAATAGGCTAAATAGGCTATACACTTACTGTTCATTGACCGATAACGCTAAAATGATTCCCCGCTATGTGTATCAGCGAACTGTGTGCTGCCATCGCCACTAACAAGCTCGTCCTTGACTGCTGAAATTCACAGTAGTAGCCCCGGTGAGCCTTGCATGCAGCGGCTGTCTGAGTCAGGCTATGGCAACGTGGTAGGTTTACAGCATGCCGCAGAACGGATGACAAAGCCCTGGAACTCTCCTACGTCAGCGCCGAAGCCCTGCCCCTGCTCGGTTCTCTCCACGCTCTCTCTTCTTTCGCCGTGACGTAAATGCGTTCTATTTTGGAGTGTTACGTCGCGTTGCTAAGGGGAACACCGGGGGTGTGACGGGGGAGGAGGAAGAAGGAGGGGAGATGCTTTCGAGAGATATGATTGGTTCATCCGGCTGCTTCAGAGCCGCCTGTCCCAATGCCTTACACGCTTTTATATGAATATTAATGAAAGTCGATACTCGTTTTGGCATCATCACCGCCCGCCTCGGGTCTAAATAAAGCAGAAAAGACCTGGGACAGATTTGGGCTTCTCAGTCTATTATTATACTGAAACGTGGAAAAAGTTAAGACACAGGGACTAAGTAACACACAGGCCTTTCTCTGCAAGATAAACTTTTAGTATTCCAAGAAGTATGCTGCCATTATTTGTTCCATAGCTTTAAATCTGCTTAATCTGGTGTGGTTGGCTTGATGGCTACATTTAGTTCAATAAAAATGACAGGCATTCAGATTAAGGAAACTCATCCAAACAGCCAGCACATCAGCTTGTGCGTGCCTGTATTTCTGCCTCTGTTTGTGTATGTGTTTGTGTTGCTGAGGTACATAGCCTTATTGTTTTTAAAACCCTCTACTTGTCTCCTGCACAGGAGTGTGTGTCAACTGGAGGCGGGTTAAGCAGTGTGGGCAGCGGGCCGGGGGGCAGCGGCGGAGGGGAGATGCCCGGCTCGTTCGTGCCCACTGTCACTGCCATCACCACCAGCCAGGACCTGCAGTGGATGGTACAGCCGACCCTTATCTCCTCCCAGGCCCCTGGACAGAGCGGGGCCGCTGGCACCTCCACCATGACCCAGCCGGTGTCACTGGTGGACCCGTATGACATGCCGGGCCCCAGTTACTCCTCAGGCGCTGGTTTCACTCCTCCGAGCTCAGACACTCCTGGGCCAGCACCAGGTCCCATTCGCCAGTCCCGCACCCGTAGCCGCCGTACTCGAGAAGAGTCTGTGAGTGACGATGGAGATGTTGGTGTGTTAGTAAGTGTGTGTGCTTGAACGGTTTGTTTGTGGCCCATGCATGCCATACACACTATGTGTACTTGGTTATCTCATATTACTCATATAGACATCATAAGTATCAGATCCAGGATTAACCAGGATCCAGAATTGATGAAACATCAAATTTAATCTGTTATACTTCAAAGTAACTCCATTCTCAATAAGAACAAGGACGACATGTTTATCCTAATCCTTTTTGTTTTCTGTCTTCATCGTAGCTAACTCCAGAGGAGGAGGAGAAGAGGCGTGTTCGGCGAGAGAGAAACAAGCTGGCCGCCGCCAAATGCCGAAACCGGCGGAGAGAACTCACAGATAGACTGCAGTCGGTGAGCTTGGCCCTGTTATAACTGTCAGAATGAATAATGATCATAATTGCATGCTTTATGTTACCCCCCATAGCATGGCGGTTTGTGTTAATGAGTGTGTGTGTGTGTGTGTGTGTGGGGGTGTGTGTGTGTGTCTGTGTGTCTGTGTGTGTGTAAGAGAGAGGTAATCGTAATTGGATGTTTAGTTGTGGGGAAGATAATTATAGTTCTGAAGATAGACTATTGTGCCTACAATATTTATGGCCTAATTAATGAGCTCTTATATAAGCTGCCTTATATACTGTATATCTAGCTGTAGGTGAGGAACTTGTTTTGCAAGGCATTTCTATTGGGATAGATGCATCCACCTCCACAAATATTGAAGCAGAACTTCTGTTTATCTAACCATCCCATCCCCTCTCTCTCTGCTGCGCATCTTTTTCCCTCCTCTACCTTACTCTTTCCTTTGTCTGTGTCCCTCTCCATTTCACCTGTCTCCTCGCCCCTGTTTCTTTCGTTCTCTGTTTCTGCTCCTGTCCTCCTCTCCCCCGCAGGAGACAGACATACTGGAGGAGGAGAAGGCAGAGCTGGAGGCTGAGATCTCTGAGCTGCAGAAAGAGAAGGAGCGTCTGGAGTTTGTCCTGGTGGCACACCAGCCGAGCTGTAAGATCCTGTACCAGGAGCAGCCTCCGCAGGGCTCAGCCCAGCTCCCTCCAGTCCCGTCCCAGCTCCCTCCCCAGACCCTACAACCGCCTGTCTCCATTGTGGGCTTGACTGTGAAGGAAGACTCTTTCTATCTGCCTCCCGCCTACACAGCCCATCCGGCCTCCACACAGTCCCAGCCGCCGGTTCAGCAGCAGCAAGTCCAGCAGCAGCCTCAGCCAGGGATAATGCAGGAGGTAGCGTTTTCTAGTTCTTTCTATGGCTCAAGTGAGCCGACACCTGGCGGGCCGTGCCTTATGGCCAGCGACAGTGGTGGTGGTGGTAACCATGGCGTTGCGGCCACTGGCAGCTACAACCCCTCATACACATCTTCATTTGTGTTCACCTACCCAGAGGGAGCCTGCGGGGTCAGCGCCAACCAGCGGAACAGCAGTAGCGAGCAGTCATCTGATTCCCTGAACTCGCCTTCGCTGCTGGCGCTCTGACTGACCGACAGACACGCGCACACTTATCAACATGCACATACATTATGCTCGCTGGAGGTAGAGGCTGAGGCAAGTACATGCACAGTACCAATCAGTCTCTCAGATTCAGCAAAAAAACAAAAAAAACAATCACTTGCATCCGATTGGGTTAAAGTTTACACATACTGACATGCATTCCAATAAAGAGCCATACAAACAGATAATTGCACATAACACAGATTAAATTAGATCAGTATCTATCATTTAACATTTAGCATAGACAATGAGACATTTATTGTTTTTATGATATGCAACTGGACAAGATAAGTGAATACAAACTGAGTCACAAAACACAGGCTGTCCAAGTTGCCAATCTTAAGCGCTCTGGCTAAACAGATAGCTTGATTCACAATAAATACTTTCAATCTTTTACATGTACAGCGCATTGAGTAAAATACCACAAGCTCACCTTACAATCCCACAAGCACCTATGCCCCCACCTCGTTCCCTCTGTCGGTCACCCCTTCCCAGTGCTCTTGCTCTCATCCTTTTCCATCCCTTTCTCCCCTCTTCTTCATGCTGAATGTATTTGTGCAAAGCTGAAATAGGGAAGAAGGACACTTTGTTCAGGGTCTTTTCTCGCGGGGGGACAGACTGCTGACCTCTCGCTCACCTCTCCCCCCCTTCATCCGCTCGACTCGCTCTGCTTCTTCATTTGCTGGGACTTGACAAGTTGGGGATCTGCATCACACAGCCTCCGCTATATCTTGTGCTTTCTCCTCTCGTTTTTTAAAGTTCTTCTGCCGTCTGCTCTCGTTTTAAAGTTCTTCTGCCGTCTGCTCTCGTTTTAAAGTTCTTCTGCCGTCTGCCTGCCTACCATGCGTCCCATCTCTACCCATCTCTTGTTTCTCCTCTTCTGTCTCTGTGTCTCTCCCTCTCTCTGAAGTCTTCGACCCCTGAGAGCCCGAAGACCCCTTCCAGCCCCTGGGACCTTGAGTGAATGCCGGCCCATCTAACACGTCCCTTTGCACCCCCTCTCACACGGACATGGACGCAACCCCCCATACAGAAGAGCCTTTTTTGGAGCGCATTGCTCCAAGCGGATCCTTTTTACGGTGAACAGCAGCCAAATACTCTTACGCACGCACAAAGACGCAATTGTAAACAGTCTGATTGATGAACACAAATTGCAAGACGGATGCCACTGTCTTCTGCTGAGCCATTGTTGGATGTTCAAAGATGAAGATTAGACACAACTTGTGGTGTGATGCTGCTGGTGGAATGAGGATGGAGGGAGAGTGGGCAGGGAAGGAAAGGAGATCAAGCCAAGGTGGAGAGACTCTGATGGAGGGGCGATGGAGAAAGGATGAATCCCACCTTTAGCCATCGATCTTTGGAACCAAATGTTGAAAACAAAGCAAAAAAAAAAAAAAAAAAAAAAAACTCCTGCTCTTGCCAACTGTGTGGACGGGTGACCTCTCACTTCTTACCCTGCGTAATACCACCTCCATACCACAAAGCCTCAACGCCCCGGGCCCACACGCGCGCATATTCACACTATCGCTTTCAAGTCTCTGAATTGAAGTTACAGACAATGTTTTGTTGCAGCGTACCAACTCCTTGTTTTGTCATCAAGTATTTTCTGTCGTTTATTCGGGATTTATGTAGTGAGTGTAACCTTTGAGAAAACGACTTCATCAGGTGGTTATAACAAGTAATGTCTGTCGAATTGGGATGCCGTTGTTTGACGCGGAGCTTTTCTGAGACTCGGCGGGTCCGTTGGGTCCGTTAGCTCCGTAGAATCGTCCAGATGTGAACCAAATGCCTTTATTTAGAGGAGAGACGTTTTTTTAGTGATTCAGACAACCTCTAAGCATCGGGTTCAGTGGTCTCTGTGCCTCAGCCTGTTCCCTCAGTGGAAACCAGGCGGGGGTGCATTTTATTGTGAGTGCGTCCACTCAGAGCCACCTGGCCCGTTTATTTCTTTCTTTATTGAGGTTGATGTGGTGAGTGAGCACAAAGCAAGACCTGGAAACGGAGGGGACGAAATGTGGGGTGATACCGTGGAGTGAGCGTCCTTTCTTTGCCTGTGAATTTGTACAATTTATTTTCCTATATGTTTGAGTGAGAATTGTTAAATATATTTTTTGTTTTGTGTTTGTTTGTTTGATTGTTTTGCGTTGACCTCTGCTTTCACTTGTACTGTTGCTGCCAAAGTTTCTTGTTTTGTTTTGTTTTTTGTTTTTTATAGGGATATTTCCTCATAACTGTTACTATTATTATTGTAACTATTATTGTTTCATTATTTTATTGTATTTTCATTTGGCAACTTCAGAGGCATGTTGTGCACTATGAAAGTTTTTCTGTGTCAAAAAATCTAATTGTAAGCCTATATGCATATACATATATACAGGAAACATGTATATATAAGTGTATGTACCATGATTGTAAAGTATGAATGTTTGCAGATCTAAATAGGATATTTTTGTCAATGAAGAACAAGACGAGGTGTTATTGAGGTTAGTTTTAAAATGGATATTTTTCTAAAAGAACAAAAAACTATAATAAACTTAAAGTACTCCCCTGTCCCTCAACATGAAGCACGATGTCACTGCCTCTATCCACGTGTATTTATATGTTTTATAAACAGTATAAAGCACTATCCAGGACACATTAAATGTATTGTTTATGATGGTGTTAGAAGGTTGTGCTATTGCCTTTGTTTTGTTTGTTTTTCTCTGTGAGGTCTGTCCCAAAGCTACTGACACCTAGACTCAATGCCACTTGATACTTATCAGACTCAAAATGAGGAAAACTAGTATAACTGAATGTCAAGATGCATATTAAAAGTGTTGCGACTACAACATAATGACTTAACTGTTTCATTTAAGGACAGAGTATTGAAAACCCAGTATGCATATTTTTGTCCAGTATAAACATATCACTCAGTAACATAGTCATTTCTCAATTGAATTGTGTATTTGAAGGATAATCAACATAATCAACATTATCATGTTAGAGTTTCTCCATTCCTGTACTCAAGCAGCCATGTAGTCAAGCATAGAGATTGAGATGAAATTTCTTGTGATTGTATTTGCTAGTTAAGAGTTTTATTTTCAGTAAATAAACATTTTTATTAAAAAAAAAATGTCAAGCTTAATGCTATAAGTTTTCTTGTTCAAATGTGGCTCTAGGTGGTCAGAAAAAGGACAGACCTCATTGTTTTTTACTGTTCTTGAATAAGGCCGATATATTTGTACAGATGTTGAAGATGCCGTTTGAATTTTCTCCAAAAGCAAATGTGATAAGAATGTGTTCTGGTGTCAGAATAAGCATAACACATATTCATTAGTTCTCATGTACATAGATTTTTGTGGTGCTACTTATAGTATATGATATGTCCTGATAATGATGAGGCAATTTCACATTGTGGAAGATTACACATAGCTATCACTGAGGCTCCAGACAAAAGAACACACTGCTTGAATCGTCCTGTCAGGACTCTTTTTTCCACATGGAAGCCAGTGATACGTTGATTTTGTGAATTCCCAGCAGCAGAAGCTCTGGAAGCAGGTCACTCTGATTTCATTGAAGTTTAATATAATAATCAATTGCCTGCTAAATTACTAGGTGTGATATACAGATCTCAGAGGGCCTTTGTACTGTACCTGCACTGCAAACACCATTGTCATTGATCACTCCCAGTCACATTTCCTTATGCTCACTCTTTCCCTTAATTTCTTTGCCTTAATTTTATTTTGAAGGTTTTTGTTGTTATGTCACACTGGCAAATCTGTCCTCACCTTTTACAATACAATCACTGAAGCTTTCTGAGGAATTGGGGGAGGGTGGCATAGAGGGAAAAGGAAAGATGAAAGAAAGAGAAATTTTTAACTAGTAGTGGTAAGAGAGACAGTCTGCCCTTATAACAGACAAGACAGGGTTAATTGAACAAGATCTTTTCCTATTTTTCTATCATGGGTTGAATGTTATTATGTATTTCTATTTTTCCACGAGTCCCACAGGTTCTGACTTTTTATTTTGCCATGTATGAAATGCAATACTTATTATCCGCTTGGATAAACATTATGTAGCAAATCATCTGAAGATCACACAGTGCTCAAACTGACACTTTCTCTGCTACTACAGTATGTCCAATGTGATGATGTATTGCTTTAATTATCAATGCTTGTTAAAATATTGATAGTTATTCATACTACTTTTGTAACATTTACTTCATAGATCAGATCATAGCTAATGACCTTTTGAGATGGCATCCTTATGAAGAAATTATCTATTACAAATTATCTCAAAAATATTGTTTTTCTTTTCTTTTTTTGTTGTGTGTAGACATTACCAAGGTTCTTTCATTTCATTTCAAAGGAGCCATTGCTTCTTCTCCAACCCATGCCTTTAATCAAAGTTTCATCACTTTTTGTAATTATGTATATTTCAAATATATTTTCTCTCTCTGTGAAGCAAAGGTTTCAATTTGTCACAATTAGAAATAGAGACAGAAAATATATATATGAATTTAAATGTGATACATTTTGGGTGAAAGGCCCAAACAAACCTTATTCTGGAGGATGTAGGTGTGACATTGTCGCATTGATGTCATTTAGGGCCCATAGATGTTTACTTAACTAGCTCATGAAGGTGCTCTAATAACTACATGTGTATCTGTTCAATGCATATTTCATTAAATGTAACTCATTCATTTTCTGCACATGCCACTATACTGTTCACTTTCCCTATAATCTTCACTGACATTGGTTTTTACTCTTGACGTGGACCAAACTATACGGCAAATCTGCCCAGATGTTGCTTTTGCAATTCTTGCTCTATTTTGCTGATGTTCTGTCTCCCTCTTTCAGCTTCTGGCCCTTTTTGCTATCCTATTAAAGTTTACATGATAAAGGGGTTCTTTTCTCACTGTTTATAGACTGCGAAAGCTGAGTGAGCTGTCTCCTTTAATGATGGTCAGGCCTATTGTCATTCATTTCCGAATTGTGAAGAAATGACATTAATAAACAACATATTATAAGGTTTATGTCTCTTTCTTTTAAAAGCTTGACCTTGATTAAGCTTTGAGATATGTGCAAGTTTTCTGTTGATATGTGTGTGTGTGTGTGTGTGTGTGTGTGTGTGTGTGTGTGTGTGTGTGTGTGTGTGTGTGTGTGTGTGTGGGTGTGTGTGTAAGAGAGAGAGAGAGAGATGGGGGGATGTCACACAAAACTGCAGTCTGTACCGCTCTCTAGTGTTCATAAAAGAGAACTTTTTCTGTGCTGGCGGAAGTGCGTCACCGGAGCAGAGCGAGCTGCCCGGATGCAGCTGACCGCACATTTGTAAACATGGCGTCCGTGACAACAGGTGAGAGTAAGGGCCCGGCCAGCAACGGTGGGCACTTGACAAGATTTACAGGATTAAAACTATTTTGATATTAGTTATGGCCGCGGCATCAGATGAGAACACTGTCGTAGATTTTTACAACCTAGAGCTATTCATTTTCTTTGTCTCAGGCGCCGACAGCGGCCGCTTAATTCACGGCTACCGGCTAGCTAGGTTTGTGGGCTGTTTAGCTGTGAGCGCAGAGGGCTAACGTCAAGTAAGATAATCAGCCGGCTATCATATCTGCTTTCACAGTATTGTTTGGGTTTGAGTGAAACTAAGCGAGTTAAAAACCAGGCGGTAGCAAAGAAAAAAACAAGTAGGTTATATGCAACGCGAATTGTTGCAGTTTTCGAGTTTGAATGGGTCAGCTATCCGCTATATCAGTTCACCGTGTAAGGCTAGCTAACTAGCACTGAAGCTGTTTCAAAATCGAACTCTTGTGAGTGAAACTAATCTATTGATATTCGATTTATTTTGTTTGCCAAATGTATACACAGTACAATGTCCATAGCATTGGCCGGCTAACTATTTTATTTTGACCATCACTTGTAGTTAGCTATGCTTTCCAGAGGCAGCTAGCTAAGCTAACGGTGCTAGCTAATTAGATGATAGTCTTTACAAAACTAATGATAGGCAGCAGCGTTATGGGAAATGAATTATATGCTGGTAGATATTTCTTGTGCATAATTGCTTTACATCAAACGGTTCATTTCGGCCCTTTTAAATCGGTTTAATGACCACTGCATTATAGTGCAATACAGCCAACGTTAACTAAATTAGCGTTAGTTTTATGTTCTGATCGTTAATGTCTGTGAAATGGGGAGTGGCAACTGTGAATTTAGCCATCAAACAACTCTGTTCACACAGTCAGACATATTGGGCAAAGCCATTGTTCTGGCAGTTGCTGTGCCCCCCTCCCTCCGTGAAATTGTACCCCTACCACAAGACGTTTCATCATGGTTTTATAAATAACACCCAGCTGGCCATGGTCAGCATGTGGTCACATCTTCAGTGTGCTGCTGTCCCCTGAGGTTTACGTCTATATCTGGCATTTTCCAATAGGCCTGTGTCCTATTATAGCTTACATTATTACTGAGAACCTTTAGGCTATTTCCCTTCGAAGAGGAGATTACTTGGTCAGAAAAAACGTAAAGGTTTTATCACTGGCTTTCTGTTGTGCTATTTTTAATACTTCTAACCTTTCTGTCTCCTCAGCCACCTCTGAGTGGATTCAGTTCTTCAAGGATGCTGGGATCCCTGCTGGCCTCGCTGTCACTTATGCTGTTTCCTTTGTGGACAACAGGTAACCTAAATTACATAAAAGCTACATGATTCTAGGAAAGACATTTGAGAAAACTTGAGTCATGAAAGGGTTAGAAGCTGCTTTTGCAGCAATATATTGGAAACCGTTGGTTGAGAAGTATATTTTAGTTCACCACCTCCTCACATATTTTTCTGACTCTTCATCTCACTGCAGAATCCAGAAGAACATGCTGATGGACCTCAGTAAGGAGATCATGATGGACCTGGGTATCACAGTCATTGGCGACATCATTGCCATTCTTAAACATGCCAAACAGGTCTACAGGCAGGTGAGATCGGCCTAACATCAAGTTTTGGAGTAGGCTAAATGTTGAAATATGATGATTCACTGTTTACACACTCATAGATGTATGTCATATGTCAAAATCCCATTACTTTTACCTTACCTTTTAGTATCCTTAATGGTGACCTCATTGTCGGCTAGTAGGTGCAAATAAAAAATCCAAACAAAACAATTCAGCCCCTCCAATTATATAAAACTGCTTTTCTCCCCCTAACTGATATGCCATTGTTTTATGTTTTGAACGATCCCTTGCTGCGTTATGTCCTGCCCCAATATCCAATATCGTTTCAACAGGAAATGCATCAAATTTAGAAAGCAAGATACTATCAAAATGCTGTTTCATGGGGACTTTAATTTATTCCAGTCATGTCCAATCATGTGCCATGGAGGGCCAAAAGCATACAGGTTTTCAATTCAATAAAGCACTACATCAGCTGATCAGCTGATGACTAATTATTTGCTCCCTCTCTGCTTGAAGGTGTGCTAAGCAGTGAAATCAGCTGATGTAGTGTTGGTTGGAAGGAAAACCTCTTGACTCCTGGCCCTCCATGGCACATGATTGGACATCACTGAGTTATTCTTTCACTTGTTTCATTTTATAACATTTTTTCTTGTTGGTATATACTGTATTTACAGGCTGCAAATGGACTACTGTGTTGTTCCCATTTGGGTTGTACCTCTCAGAAACTTGCATCCTAGCCTTAAAAATGCTGTTTTGCACATACTTTTGCTGCTTGTTCAACTTTGAAAATGCAGTCGAGCCAGTTGTTGTAGCTCCGTTGAGGAAGGGTCATTCTATTTTTGAATTATTCCCTTTTCAATCATTGCATAAGCATCTGATTTGCCCAATTTGCATGTCTTGTCCACTACATCCGAATTCACCCTGCAAAGGAAAAATGTCAGAGTTTTTCTTCTGGTGAGTGGCTTTGTGAATTTAACATTACCCCTCTGTCTCCTCCCTCTGCAGGATATGTGCAAAATGGCCACTGAAGCCATTTCCTCAGGACAGACCAGTGTTCAAGCTGAGCTCAGAAGAACTGCCAATACTCGTGAGTAACTACGTTTAATTTGCAAATAAAAATTAGTTTGCAAATAAAAATTTAAAATAGACCAGTAGTGGGTCCACAAATGGAAAACATCTGCATCTCTTAATCTTCTTAAATCAATTTCCATCACATTTAATAAATATGCTCGAGGGCCAGTATTGCCTTCCAAGTTGAGAAGTCGTAAATATGATTTGTCACACATTCATGTACTTTTTCTCAGAAATAACACCGGACTCATTAACAAAAGTAGTTTTTACATGGCTGTTTTATTTTAGAAATCAAGCACCACATAGATACTTTGTATTGCAGCAGCAGAATGAAGAGGAGAAAATGTGCATCACAAAAGTAATGTTTCAATTAATTTATTGGCCAAATGTTGTATGTATATTAAACTCTAGGCTAAATAGTATTTGCAGCTGTTGTTTTTTCAACACCAACTTGTAAGCAACTTTTAAGTATGCATAAAAATGCATAACACTTAAAAGGGTGCAAATAGAAACATAAAAAAGACTCCAAAAAAAGAAGAATTCCAAAGAACAGAACATAATAAAATACATCACTTGTACCGTCTGTGACATGGCCTTCATATTCTCCACAATTTTCCCTCAAATCCCCTAATTGTCACATATCTACAACTTGGGTATCATGGAAAAGTCTTGACGTTCTCAATGATATTTACCGCTTTGGTGGGGTGTTCATGTGCGCTCAACTTGCATTTACGAATGTCCAGCAGCACTTGAAGGCAGCACAATCTAAAATCGATTTTTGGTCGGCACCAGTGGGTGTGACCTATCACGTACAGGCTTATAAACCAAGGAGGGTTTAGGCTGTCATTATAAAACTTGGTATTCACGTCAGGACCTTTATTTGAAACATGCCTGCCAAATGTCATGCACGAGTTACAAGGAAGCGTACCAGGCGCCGACTGGGAGGAGCGCTCAGAGAGATCTTCACCCCTGATCTAATTTTTGAGGGATAGCCTATTTGGGGCTAACGCTGCTCAAAACAAGATTTTCACTGGCCTTTTTTGTTATGGTTATGTCAGCTGAAATGGCATTTTAAAATTAATTGGATGTTTCGATCAGAAGATAAAGTAATTAGGCCTAATCTTATCAGGACAAACTGCAGCTCTTGGTTGGACTCAGTTGCCAGGTTGTCCTAGACACACTTCAGTTCTCCACCACACTTTCTCCCTTATTCTCCATTTTAATTTTAACATGTTAGAAAGGCTTCACACATTTCAGAAGGCACCCGACAAGCCCAGCTGTCTTCTGGTCTTGTCTCGGGGACAGAACATGAAGAGAGTTCCCATCTCAGAGGGAACTGGCTAAATAAAAGCTAGATAAGAATGTTTCTGTTTCATCTCAGCTGCCACTCGAATGATTGCCAACGCCTTGAGCCGCGACTCCCCGCCGAGCACTCCAGCCCGCCGCCCAGACAACCGCCTCTCTGTCACAGTGTCCAACAAACAGGCAAACAAGGGTGGCAAAGCAGGTAAATATCAGAAGTACTTTCTCTTTCCTTTCCGCCATTTTCTCTCTAAAACATTTCTTTGTTGTCTCACTTCTCTAACACCCTTTCTGCCTCTTGACCCATGAGTGTGGTCGTTTTTTTGCCTCTTCCCTTTCACTCTCATTTATCTTCCTCTTTTGTTTCAGTCGTAAGTCAGCCAGCAGATGAGGGGAACGGTTTGCCAGTGGTGAAGCGCCGGCGCGTGACAGCCGAGATGGAAGGCAAGTACATCATCAACATGCCCAAAGGCACCACGGCACGCACACGCCGCATCCTGGCCCAGCAGGCCAAGAAAGGTAGGCCTGACCCAATGGCCTGGGAACATCACCGTCAACTCGCTCGAATGGCGCTCTGCTTGCTTACCAAACCTACTAAACACTCAAATTTTTAATCAACTTCTTGCAAACTAAAACTGCGAATCAGCTGAATCCATACTGCAAAACGGTGCCTGCTTGACTTCCTTTCTCTTGTACTGTCGTAAATTAATCCCTTGTCTCTTATTAATGCTTCCCACTCCAACAGTTCAAGCTGTGTTCCTTCTATCAAGCTGTGTTCTGTTTCTTTCTCTCAGATCAGCTAGATTTAACTTGACCATATTTGTCATTTGTCACAAAGAGCACTGTTTCTGTGAACTTTTCTCTTCTCTCTTTCTTCATGGCATGAATTTGCTGGTTGTCTACAGCGTGTGTGTATTGGGCAATCGCACGTCTGCCAAGTCATAGAAAAATTTTGCGTAGTTGAAAAACTTTTATCGTGCCAACCACTTGGGCTGGAACAATTGTTCGACATTATCAATAATGTGAACGATGAAACAACTTCTATTAGTATTAACAGTTGTCAATTAGTTGTCATATACTCACACCTATTTCCCCTCTCACTTTTTTCACTTTTTGTTTGTATTTCAAAAATGGCTGATGCTCACAGCAGTTCTGAGAACGACGAGCCCTCAAACAAGCCTTCTAAACAAACCCAAGCACAGCAAAGTGTGGGAACACGTCAGTAACATGAACGGCAGTAAAACAAGCTTGCTCAACCCATGTCAAGCCACCCAGAATAAAAACTAGGACATCTGGTCAGCATTTTCCAAATGAAACCCATATTGCTGAATATATGTTGCTGAATATATAAGTGACAATTTTTATTTATTTTAAGTCACGTGGTCTTCCTTCTGGTCTTATTCCGGCCATCTCCGGCTCGCTTGATGCTGCTGCTTTAGCATTTGAAAATAAGAAAATAAGACATCCCTTGCATAAGATGGCAGCGCATCTTCACTGTAAGTGTAAATCTGTTGTACAACTCTAGCTTTGGTGATCGTAGCGTAAAATAAATTTAGAGTCAAGCAAAAGACTGATGTGCACTGCAGAGCTCTCAACAAGTACTACTACAGTGCTTTCTTAAGCAATGTTTCTTAATCTAATGTTGGCCAAAGCGCAGCAGCAGTAACAATAAGGTTATCCTGAGTTTCTGTCAACTGGTGTGATAAGGATGGCATGGCAGTATTTACGCCAGTAATTGCTAGAATAATCGATTATCAAACTAATCGTTTGTTGCAGCCCCATTCTGAAATACTGTATGAAACTAGCCTATCACAGTCTGTCAAGCTGTCACATTCTCTTTGTGTATCACTGTGTAACTGCTTATCTCTCACTTCCTTGGAAAGGTGTGAAGCGTACCTCTGTTTTTGAGAGACTTGGAGCTGAATCAAAGGCAGACACGACAACAAGCAATAACAAGGTGAGACCTTTCGGTGTGTCTCAACAGCTCATTGTGTTTTGGGTGCCGGCCTGTAGATGAGTTCTTCATTCATAACGCTCATCTCTCTGCAGCCCACCGGTGTGTTCAGTCGTCTGGGCAGAGCGGACGAAGAGGAAGACGCGGGGAAGACGGTTGGAGTTGACATGGACTTAGGGGAAGAGGACGACAGCGATGGAGAAGGCTCTGTCCTCCAGTATGCCGGCGTCCTCAAGAGAACCGCTCTCTCCCAGAAGAAAGAGCCCGCCCCCAAACCAGCCCCCACCACCCTCCGGCGCCTGGGGGGCAAATTCAAACTACCTTCCTCTGACTCTCCCACCTCCTCCTCCTCCTCCCCTGATGGCCTCCCCCCTGCCAAGCTTAGTGTGCTTCAGAGACTGGGCAAGCTCCCTGCCACGCACCCGAGCACGGCCGCCTCCCCTCCGCCGGCCGACACGCAGGACAACAGGGTGACCAGCACCCGGCCCCGAGCCCTGGCCAGGCCAGCCGTGGCAAGTTCCAAGGTCAGCAGCAGCACAGGGGCGGGAGGGGCGGGAGGGGCGGGCGCAGCGGGGGAGTGCCTGGGGGCCCAAATGGACGTCGGGTCCGTCAGCGTCTTCAAGAGACTGGGCTCCAAGAGGACCTAACACACAGACTCCTAATGACATCTCCCTAGAACATATTTAGACTATTTCTATACATTGTTTTTTTGTTTTTTTTGTATCGCCACCTTTTTGCATCCATCCTCGCTGCACGCACACAGACTGCAGAGCGTTGTTGTATAACCCCCAAGTATTTTTCTTGTACAACTGCAATCAGCCTGAGTGTATGGAGGGATGTGATGCTGCTTTGTGGTTTTAAGGCTTACTGTTTTTAAAGAAGTAGATGATTTTTATTTTTAGTCACTTTAGTTAGGCTGCCAAATGAAGCGTGGTCACCCTCTGTGTGGTGTCCAAACTTGTCGTTCACTTCAGGTTTCTGCAGGAATTCCTAACCTCCCTGTAATTTTGTTGCTCAACCAGAAAGCTATTTATCACGTCTCGTTCATATCTCCACTCCGTCATTGTGTTTTACTCGTTTCAATATATTTGTGAGATTAAGGCATGGGCATGACATCCACCACTCCACCATGATGGTGGCGTTAATATGACCCCATATCCCCACATGTAGGGACTTCAGAGTCCTTGCTGCTAAAAGTTCCTTTTTTTGACAGTCCTCCTGAATGCATACTGTTGAGAAGAAGAAGAAAAAAATGCCTGTCCCCCAGAATGCATTAGATGTACAATTGCCTGAAAGAAGAAAGAAAGAAAGAAATTGTCTGATGTAAAGGGTTTGGAGTTTTTTTTCCCCTCACTTTAGACAGAGTAAGTTTATTCCTCAACACTGAGCTGTACGTTCACCATTACGACCATAAGGCTGTAAACACATGCCCATCACCACGTCAAAATGACCTCCTCTTATCATGTTTTGTGAGTTAGGTAAAGGAGAAATGTGGAAAGGTGTTGATGGAAAGGCTTCTGAATTTCAACCCTGGACTTCGAAAAAAAAAAAGGAAATTAAATTACACAGAGCAACCTCTCAGAACACTTGAATCAAGAAAAAGCACCGCACCACCTCGTCTTCTGCGTTTGTGGAGAAATTGAAGTGCACACCACTTCTGGATGCCCACTTCGACTTTTCTACCATAGTACTGAACATTTTGTATAACCACCTACTTGAAGGCCAAGTCAGTAGATTACAGTTTATATTGAAATGCAATTTATAGATTTGGTAGATGTTTTATTTCACACAGCAGAGAACTTGTTCTGCTCCATATATTTCTATGTCTAAGTGGACGTTCTTTTATTATGCATATAAAGAAACCCTGAAATGCCACCGGGCCTGGTATGGGATCACTGTACTGTAGGTACAGCAGATAGCACCAGTTCACCCTCCCCAGTATGGGTCATTAACACTTGTGTACAATTTTTGTCTTTTAAACTTCACACCAGAGCTTTGTTACACTGTACAGAATTTGAGACAAGTAATCATGACAGAAAAAATCACACGGTCCTGTGAATTTCTTTTTTACGGAACAAAAGCTGGTACAAACACACTATGAGCCCTTGTGATTTTTAACATATTATGGAATAAAAGTTCTGCACTTGGATAAAGTGTACTTGATAAAATAATTAAAAAAGAGAAAGGGGCCAAATGTCTTTGCTGTTTTATTTCCTAACCATTGTCTCCCTGATGATGAGGTGAAATTTCAGAGCATGTCAGTGGCATGTTAATGTAACCTACTTACATCCTGTAAATATGTATGTGAGAGCTTAGTCAATATTTATGTTCCCGAGGGAACCTACTACTAGCGACGTTAAGCTGATCATTTATCAATAAACCTGTTAAACTGCCACTTATCTCACAATGAGATTACCTCTGCATGCTCTTAGCAGAACTGAGTGAGTGTTAATCAGATCCTTGCATGTTAATGATGTTTGATCAGAGGACTGCTGACTATACACTTTACATCCCTGTCTTAACTATATTTTCATTTTCACCACTACTGATATATTTGGAGTGTAAATGGTGAAAGTGTAGCCAGATAGTTTTATTGAACTTGCCAGCAATGTAGACTACAAAAGAAAAAAGGAAAATCTGTCATTTTGATGCAATCTCACAATACCACAGTTGGGAGAATTTATTTTTACACCTTATCGGTAAGTGTTACTATCATTTGCTTTTATGCCTTTTTGCAAAGTACTTACTAAAACTTCCTTTTCATTATGTGCTGTATGAACTTAAAACAGTTTATTATTGTTGTTATCTATTTGGAAGTGGATGGCAAAATGACTGGTGGCTCTCAACCATTATATGTCTCCAGCATGAAAACAAAGAAAACCCCCTGCTGTATTTTTCTCAGCACTGTTAAAAATTCAATACAATTAGTTGGCAGTGCCGCCTCCACACTATGCAGCTGCCAATAATTACTGCCACTGAACACACACACAAACACACACACACACTTTGCTGTATTGACACTGACCATGGATGCAGCTCTCATCACTATTCTTGACACTGATATATAGAGAGAATGGTAGCAGTACGTTAGTGAGTGTATTAGCTTTACTCACACTAAATAACCTGCAACTAAGTTATGCAGAGTAGTGTCATTATGAATCATTTATTGACTATCAGCTTTAAATGATCTGTAAATGATATCTGTATACTGTGGTTGAAGTAGAAATGATAATTCACCCAAGAGGAGGTGATACACCGCAGGTCCCTAATCTGTGAACCAGGGAACAAATATAGCTGTGCCAATAAAGATGTTTACATGACTCTGTGTCTACAGGGTCTGGTAGGATATTACCTGAGAGGCCGCAGCCACTGCACTGAATTAACCTCGTATTCCTCTGGGAGCACTGCTGCTCAGTAACCAGCTGAATCACACAGCAGGCGACAGGGCACAAGCTCAACAAATAGGGCCTACATCAGTACTGCTGTACAGAAAAAAAGAGATGAAATGAGCAAAGATGTTAAAGGAGATCATCTTTGTAGAAAAGGGTGTAGCGTATATGTGCATGGATGGCTGCAGGCTTCACAGGCTACATGTTAACCAGACTATTCCCATCAAAAATCAATGTAATTGACAGCATTTCCCCTTGAGGTCGCTCTCCTCCTCCTCGTGCTCCTCCACCCCTCCCTGCAGGCTCCAGCTGTCCATCTCCATCTCCCTGGAAATCTTATCAACTGAAGTGATCAGGCGGTCTGGTTTTGGGATGATTTGATGTTGACAAGCAGGCTATCTGATTAAGTAAAAAAAAAGCTGAACTCGCCTGCAACAGTGTCTTTTTCATGATTCGTGACGACTGGCCAGTTCCAAACAATGGGCTCAGAGTGACGTAATCTGTAATCTGTTTTATAATAGGTTCAGAATAGTAATTAATCATTTAGGATATTGTCAATAGACATAGACCTACCACACTGAATGGCGCTGCCCCCTCAATAAAGCTTACCTACGCCTTGTCCAGCAAATAAGCAAATAACCTATTCATTTTTTTTGGAAAGGAGATAGTCTATTTTTAGAACTTGTTGACATGTTTATATTTTCATTACCAAAAGGCTGCATCGCTTTGACAAACAATAATCGATCGTGTCAAAACATATATGTGCGTTTTACGGCTTTGCAATGCAAAATCTGACTGCAGCAACGCCTCACTCACGACTCCTCTTTTTCCCACAATGCTGTGCGACAGGGGCTCGTATGTGCTGTCTATGGTGCTGAAGCTGCGCGTGCCTCGGAGGTTGCTACACACAACCCGAGCATCCTTCCGCGAGAGGTTCTTAAGAGCGACGAAAAAATTTTGACGGTTAGAAAACTGACGGTTAGGAGATTCAGGAAATGTTGCAGCCAGTTACCTAAGGCGTACCTCTCTCATGTTAAGTACAAGCGCTCTTAATTTCTCGTAGGTCTATTTGCCAAACACAAGATTCACACCGGAGACATTTCTGAAGCCCTTTCTCTTGACTGTTTTTCGAGGCTCGTCCCTCTTCGTTGTCGCCGCCTGCCTGGCCGTCCGCCTCGCCGTCATCCCCGCTCCAGCCCGCATCCTTTATGCACAGCACGCTGCTCCGGTCCTCCCCGACGAAACACACCTTCGTGTCCGAGCAGCATGGCCCGCTCCAGTCGCGCCCACTGAGAGACATGGAAGCCAAACAGCACCAGATAAAGAGCCTGAAAAGCTACCCGGAGACCGGGGGCCGGAGCCTGGCAGCGGCCGCCGGAGGAGACGGCGGCGGGTATCGAGCCGGCTCGGCCGAAATGGAGATGGAAGCGAAGATCCAGAAAGCCATCGACTTCAAGGCGGAGGGGCACCGCTGCTACAAGGAGAAGAAATTTCGGGAAGCGATAGGCAAGTACCACCGGGCTCTGCTCCAGCTGAAAGGGGTGCATGTTGTCGACGGGACCACGGGCTCCGAGGTCAACCTGCTCACCCAAGCCGCGGCCAAGCTGACGGAGGAGCAGCGGAGAGCCGTGGAGAGCACGGAGATTGAGTGCTACGACAGCCTGACAGGTGAGCTGCCCGGTGCCGGTCCGCTTACACAAACAGCACATCCTTTTTCCTGTGTTTTTTTTTTTTTGTTTTTGTTTTTTTTACCTGGAAAGCGCGTCGGTGTAGCCCGTACTGCTGCCACCATTGTTCGTTCCGGTTCACGGGGTTCACACAAGCAACGGGCTCTAGAGATAAATCTGCGACTGGCACATTTGTTTTCTGCAGAGGCGGCAAAACAATGTAGGTGCTACACGAAAGCAGGAATAGCCTGAAATGATGCTTAGTCCTGCGGTCTAAGCCTTAACCAGTGGACAGAGGCATGGTGCTGATTTAATGGCGAATATGGAGTCCTTTATTTTTTCACTGTCTGACCAAATTAGTGCATTATCTAATGAAAGCGATTTGCCAGCCATAACAGCTCCGTCGTGCAATTGGCACAGGTAAATCGATCTTGTCATTGCTGTGCCAATTCCAGGCTATTACCAGTGTAGTCATGTCCCTTTAATTCATCTTCATTGTATGCAATTCAATCCATTTCTTTTTACCAGATTCCTAATTTTCCCCAAGTCACTCTGTAACCAAAGGATAAACCCCAACGATTTCATGTTCATCTGCTGTTATTGCAGTGGGAGAGGCACTAAGTGAGAGTGCCCAATGAAAATGAATAAATAAACCCACAGGGTCCACGGAATGGAAAATCTATCTGTTGTAACAACAACATTTCACATGATCTCTGAGGTGGGAACACATCTCCTGAATCAACCCATATTTGAAGTCTGATGAAACCACCTTTCAGTAACTTATTATAGGTTAACGGAACTCCACTCTATCTCCCATCAAATAAATTCAGTTGATTACTGTTCCATCCCTATTTTAATTCCACAAGTGCCAACATTCAGTTGCTCAGTTAAAGCCAATGTTCATGTGTTATAACATTCCAGTCAAGTAACTAGATAACATTCAGAGTTCAGACTTCAAACAATATGTGGGTACTTCAAAGAGATTTGAAACAAAAATTTTTTAGTTAGACAAAGGATAATATATCCAACAAATGAAAATCTGTGAAAATTATTCTCAGAGATAATCTAATCAGTTGATACGAGATTTTATATAGCTGTAAATCTCCCAGGTGTGAGTTACTAGTAATTAGTTATTAATCATCCGTCTTAGTTTATATAAATATGTGGGATGGTGCAATCTTACAAATTACACGTTTCATTTAACCTTTTACTTGCATCCTCTTGCATAACTGTCATCAAAACAAATACTGACAAACACAGAAACCACCACAGTGATACAGTTAGACATTTCCAACTGCTTCCTAAACAGTTCATTATACAACCACAGTATATTTGATCAGTATGCTATGTTTTTAAATCAGAGATGATATGCTGGATCCAGGTGGGGATGATGATTCACACCGGGACTTCGGTAGTTACATCGTACTGCCTAAAATTCATCATTAACCTATGTAACCATTATGATTTTGGGTCATGATTAGCCTGGTTGTGGCAGTGTTGATGTTGTGTCTTGTTGCGATCCCAGGCTGGGTGGGCTGACGTGATGCACTGAAGGTCGACTACCCAGCGTTCAGGGCCTGTCTGGAGCCTGTAGGGAGGCCACTGTGGCGTGAAGGAAAGATGGGGGAGGGAAAGGGAGAGGGGGGAGGGAAAGGGAGAGAAGAGAAGGAAAACTGAGAATGGGGGGAGGAAAGGGAGAGAGAGGGAGAGAAGGAAACGATTAGATATGGTGGACGGGAGAGAAAGAGAGAACGGAAGTCAGCTAGGTTGGCAGAAGAGGAAGAGGCATGGAGAGAAACAGTGGAGAAGAGCAAAACAGAGAGAGAGAGAGAGGAGAGGGGGAGGAAGGGGCTGCTAGCACGCAACAGGGGGCCATATTTACCATGGCAACCATCACAGGGCCTTTTCCCTGTTGTTGTATTAATACCGCTCCTCTCTCTGCTGCCTTCGCACAAGAAGCGCGTGCACATGCCCACTTGGACACACATGCACACACACAAAGAGACCTCAATTCAACTTCGCTGTGCCATCAGTAAACATGAGTAAAACAAAATGATAGCGAATTTAGTGAGAGAACTAACATTAGCATTAGCGTTAGCATTCCGACACATCTTTTACAATATCCAGATTCAGAATTCCCACAGTGATTAAAATGTTTCATCGACTGCATGTTAATAAACCGACTGCATGTTAATAAACCGACTGCATGTTAATAAACCGGCTGCAGGTCTTGCACCCCGGCGCGGCTCCACCTTGTTACCCAGAGTTCAGCTGGACAGACGCTGGGCCCTGTGGTTATGAGTGAGGAGCCGCCGTTTGATTGGCCAGCTGTCTCAGGCTCTGACGCATGATACAGGAGCAGCCGAGCGGGCAGCAGCAGCACCAGCCGCACAGTGTGTGTGTGTGTGTGTGTGTGTGCGTGTGTGAGAGTGATTGTGTGCCACTGATTGCGTGTGAGTGCATGCACATGTGTCTGTTCATGCATGTATGCCTGCGTGTGCGAGTGTGTTTCTGTCTGTGTGTGTGTGTGTGGATGTTATTCTGTTTGTCTCAGCAGTCGTAGGCCTGAGGAACAGCAGCTGGCTAAGGGGGTGTGGAGAGTGTGTGTGTGTGTGTGTTTGTGTGTGTGGTTGGGGGGGGGGGGGTTGCTCTCAGTGCTGCTCGTCCTGCCATTCTTGCTGTGCCCATGCTGACATTGCTGAATTTGTGTAAGTGGGTGTGTATTGGTCTGTGGTGTGTGGTGTGTGTGCACGTACGCATTTAAGCGTGCATGTACACATACATGTGCATTTGTGTGTGTGTGTTTCTATTTGTCTCTTCGTGTCTGTGTGTGTGTGTTTGCTTGTCTTCTTGACTTTGTTGTGACAAGGACAAGCTTTTGCCATTGTGTGTCTTGTGCCAGTCACAGCAACTTTTTAAACGGTGTGGCTTCTCAACAGAAAGATTGAGAAGTTCTTGATGAATGCCAGCGATTCTGCCATCGGCTTAGCACTCTGAGATACAAGACGCAAGATGGGAGAGGAGAAAACATGAAAGGAGGATAAAGTGGCAGAGAGAGAGAGTGCGTTTGAGAAAGAGAGGAATTGATTCAGAAATGAAAGAGTTGATTACTATAGGAAAGATGCTGGCAAGGGAGAAAAATAAATGAGTTTATAACATTACATGAGGGGTTGAGTGCGGATAAAGAGGAGGGAAGAGAAATGGAGAAAGAAGCCTCAGCGCCTACAGTAACGTTACCTGATTCTGTCGAACAGAGAGAGACGATGGATGATGAATGTCCTATTTGCTGGCCTTGTTAAGAAGACACCCCTAGTCTCTGTGTCCCTGTAGGGCTGCATCTAAATGGGTTACACCACCACCACCACCACCACCACTACCGTCTGTGTCTGTCGCAGTTCACAGTGGTGCAACATGTTGGCCAGAGGCAGGCTGCCTGCCAGCCGGCCTCAGCCATCCATCCACCCACCACAAACACATACAGTACTGTGAGGCGCACTGCTCCCATATAGAAATAACAGATGTGACAGCAACAATTTCACACCGCAGTTTGTTTGCTCTTTTTCTGTGATATCGATATTGATTTTTGTGACGTGGTATTGCACATATAGAGAAGAGATTCCAACAACAGTAGCAATACTTAGGCTGGATATTTGCCGAGTTTTCTGGAAGAGCACCGAGACAGACAAGCGATTGAAGTGTCTTTCTGCAACAAGCTAAATATTTTAATCTGCTCATGAATATCAAAAAGTGTACAGAAAATGAAGGTGCGATCCTATTGTGAGTCTGACTTTTCATTAGCATCTATTCACTCTGATCTCTCCCTGAAGTCTTCCTTTGTTCCTCCTGATTGTCTCAATCTGTGAATGAGTCATAAGTCACAGCCTTGGGAGAGACGCAGCAGGAGGGGATGAGTGCAACCGTTTGTTTCGTAACACCAAACACCTTTTTATTCAACTGCTGCAGCTCCCAGTTGCTCTGCTTGCCATGACGATGATCCAGCAATTTCCACCCACTTGTCACATTAAAAAAGAAGCATTTGCCTCGATGAGCTCTGCAGCTAAGCCCACAGACTACTATGTTGCATCAAGCTATACGTAGAGGGACAAAATACAGGGTTATGAGAATCTGTTATTTTGGCCGTCTGTCTATTCATACTATTCTGTTACATCATCACACAGCCATCTTGGTAGGAAAATAACAGGTGATTGTAATAAATTAACAGGTGATTACAATCAAATGACAAACACAGCCAATGAGCTGTGTGTATTGTAAAGCGCCATATTTGTAGGAAATGCATGTGACATCATGGGAATACTATGAATATGTAGCTCCAGTTATGCAGAATCAGAGTAATGGAACAGCTCAGGTATTAAAGCAACCTGTACCGTACAACCATTTCTGTGTGTGTGAGCAAGTGTGTGTGTGTGTGTGTGTGTGTGTGTGTGCAGGCCTGTGACCTGTGTACAGAGCCTCAGGGACATTTGACCGAGGCCATCAATGAACTTTTGAACCATGACTTGCAATTACAGGCGGCCATTATACTAAGGCTTTAATGAGCTTGTTGTCTGTTTCCTCGCTGGACCCAAAGACCCAGAGAACCCTGCCCTCTTCACAAAAGGCTGGTCTAGTTTATTTACATAGCTCTTTATCACAATCAAGTCTGAAAGGGCTTTGTATACCATCATATACATGTCATATACCATTCTACATCATACATACATACACAGTACATACTACATCATAGACATACTATACATCATATATTATGTCATATACATACATCATAGACATACTATACATCATATATTATGTCATATACATACATCATAGACATACTATACATCATATACAAGATCATACATCATATATCATACTACACACAAACACACTCACGCCTATGGGCAAGTCTGGAGTCTTTAATTCACCCACATGTCTTTGGACGAACACAGAACAATCTTAGACACAGTTCCTCTCTCTACACACTTAGATATCGCTCCACTTCCACAACAAGCTTGAGATTTACCACACGACAGCCTCTGAGCCCAATCTTGCTCTGGAAGGGGGCTGCTGGGCTGTAATAGAGTAACGTCAGCGATGTGTAACACCGCAGAGGGGGAGCTCTCACCAGTCCACCATAACCCACTGTTACTGTACAGCCAACGCTCGCTCACAAAAGCAGAACGGAGCACAAAACTCCTTCCTTTTCATCTCCTGCCAGCTACGTCACCAGGGGACGCGGTGGCGTGCATGAGATAAAAACGAAAAAGGGAGCGAGGGGCAAAAGGAGACGGGAAGATGAAAACATAAGGAAGAAAAGTAAAAAGTAGGATTGTATAAGACACAGAGAAACAGAGAGGTCTTGCTCAGTGCATAGCAGAAAGGGGGATAGGCAAACAGTACAATGTGCAATGTGCATGTAGGAGGAGGAGGAGGGAAAGGAAGTGGGGGAGGAGAAGAAGGGAGAGAGGTGCCATGCGAGGGTGAGAAGGCGGGGGGGGGGGGGGGGGGGGTTGGTTGGTGTTTTTCCTTCCTCTGTGCGTACGTCTGCCATCGGAGGGGTGGCCGGAGCAGAACAAGAACCATGGGAGCTGTGTGTGCCAGGGCTGCAGATGGCATGGCATTGCCGCGGGGGGTACGACTGGCACTCCCTCTACTGTACCACTCACACTGTACTGTTCTCTACACCACGCTGTACCAAGCCTCTAATACCTTACAGCTGAGAGAGAGAGGAGAGATTTGGAGGAGAGAACAAGGATGGGGGAAGGGGCAGTGAGTCAGTTGAAGGCATGCAGAGGCTGAAATGGGGGAGGGAGTAAAGCCATGGGAGCGGGAGAAACTGGACAGAACATTAAAGGAACTCTTAAATATGAGGGGATTATAAGACAGAGGGGCATGAGGAGGGTAAGAGAGGGTAGGAGAGAGTGCGAGGGAGAGGAAGATGCTTTTTCTAGACCTTTATGACCTCCGAGTAGCAAAGGGAGGGTGTTAAGTTTTTCAGAGCCGCATTTGCATATATATATTTTTTTATTCATTGTAAGGAGGAAGATGCTGAGAAATCCCCGTCCAGAGCTAACTGTTTTATATCGCAATCCTGGCAGGCTTCGACAACTCCTGTCACACCAGTAAATAAGATCCAGTCATCTGTCAGGAAGAGAGGGAGGAGGGGGTACAGGGATGGAGAGAGAGAGAGAGAGAGAGAGAGATGGAGAGAGAGGAGAAGAGAGAGAGACAATGAGGGTAATAGGAGAAAAAAGAGAGAACAAGAAAAACTGCGGGTTAAAGACAGAGCGGCTGTCAAAGCCTTTTTTAGTCCGTAGTTGAAAGTCATGGCATTAGCTCAGAGGAAACTGAAACAGATGCCCTCTCTTGACACCATCAGAGAGAGAGAGACAGAGAGAGAGACAGAGAGAGAGAGAGACAGATAGATAGATAGATAGAGTGCAGAATATTCATCCACTCTAAGCCAGCAGTAATGAGAATTTGCTAGAGCTATTTGTGCATATCTAACACCCTGTGCTCCAGTGGACAGTGCAGAGTAAACCAATTGGCTGTTTATATTTATCCAGAGAGCTCCATGTTGATAAAAGCCATGTTAGTCCCTATCTGAGCTTTCCCTTCACGGCCCGCTCTGGCCCGACACTGAATGCTTCATTACATGCACTGCCTAGGGTTGACATTGAAAGCTTGTCCTTGTTACACCCGGGTTGTGATGGCATTGGAATGTAAAGGTTGTGTAGAGCCTGTTTTTGCTGATCCAGCACTGAAGGATTGTGTTGTGATGAGCCTCAGTAGGCCGGATTTACCATATTGGGTTAGCACCAGTACAGAGAGAAATAAACAAAAATCATCCACCGATTAGAAAGAAAATTATAAGGTAAAATTGGGAGGTAAAATGTGAGATTTAAAGTTGTAAGGAAGTTATAAGGTGTGTGTGTGTCTGTGTGTCTTTACCATGTTGTTTGCAGTTATAAATACGTATGAAATAGCCTGGTACAGGTTGTTGGGAGAAAGTGCTGATCCATGTTCTTTACCATTCTGCAATAAACACTGACTGGTCCACACAGTGTGTGTTTCTGCAGCCTCTATAAGTGAGTGGATCCGAAACACAACTGGCTGCTGTTGCCAACCTGTGACATGATCATTTTAGGAAATTATGAAAGTTCATGCTTTAGCCATTAATTTACTTCAGGTACTTAGTGGAATAGTTTTACTACTGTACCCCGCAGATTAAGGCTGACTCTGTGGGATTCTGAGCCAAACCATTTGGCAATTTTCTCTGTTGACCTTTCCAAAGCCTCTCTCATCTATCTTATAGCTACTCTAATGGACAGAGCCTGTTTCTCACCGCTACATAGATTATCCAAACAAATCAGGAAAAAATAGAGGAAGTGGCAGGTTATGGATTAGTGTTTGCAAACACTATTCATATGTTTTGTTTGACAATATAGGACTTGAGAGTCAGTTTGGTCAGAGTCGGTTGAAGCGATGTGTTTGACAGCAGTGGAAGACAGTAGCCACAGATGGATGCTGTGACCTGCTGGGCTGAAGGCGAGCGCCTGCCCAGTGTCCACAGATGACATCACCAACCAGTTAATGGCCTAGCCGAGGGCCACAACAAAATTATGTCTCTGTCTTGTAGTTCAACTACAGATATAACCCCAATAAAAGTCTCTTCTGTGCTTTATTACATGCCACTCTTCTACCATTTGAATGCCTGTTCTTACTCAGAAGACAATAATATACAAGGCATCAATATTAAATCCTTTATTCTCTCTTGGCCCTCGAAAACAGTAGAATCGCAGCACAGAATAGGGGTTCTGTTTCCCCTAAAAAGAAAGTTATATAACCAAGGACCTGTTGCACCATTGCATGGAGTTAAATTAAATCATAGCTAAATTAACTGTTCCTCATTTTTCTGGAGGCCCCTAGGACCCCCCACACAGACCCGTGGGGATCTCATGAGCAGACTTTGAACCTACTGGCTTACAGCACAGAGAAGAAGAAACTGTTTAGCCTAAGCTCTGGAAACTGCAGTCTGCGATGGAGAGTATTAAGTGATTTCATCCTTGGTGAAGTCATAGAGCAGATAGCTTCCTCACATGTATAAATATTTAAGTAGATGAGCATTAATCCTGAGTCAGCGACTATTTTAGGTGAGCAGAACAATGCAGGAGAGCGCAAATTGATAGAGAAGGGCAGGAGACAGGGAGGGCCAGAGCCGTGGGATTTATGAGTGTTTGGAAGTGTGGAAAAGGGCAGGAGGGCAGAGATGTAGAGGCTAGACGATTGAAATTTGGGGGGGAAACGCCCAACCATGGATCCAGCTACTGGAAACACTCTGCTTACTGTGTGAATTTAGGTTAAAAACACCTTCTGCCTGCCCAGTGATGGTTTACTGGTTAAAACCCCTCTCTCTGAAAACAAATGTGCCCCTACTGGCCCAGGACAAAAACTCACCACAACCTTCTTTCCTGTGTCTCCCGTACTGTGTCTTCCTCTCAGCTTTCTTACTGTCTATTTCAATAAAGAAGAAATGCTAAGGGGAATGGACTGGCCTCTCTCTTAAAAAAAACCCCTCCCTCTCTCCCCCCTCCTCTCTTGCTCTCTGTGAGAGATCTAACAGAATAATCTGGCTACTTTATTCCCCTTCACTCCCAGGATCGCTGTTGCACTGTGGGTAATCCATGCAAATATGTTTGATGTACCAGCAGTTTCCAAGGATGACAGGCTGTCTGAGCGTTACAAGGGAACCAACATGCCAGGGGTTTTGGGGGGAGCAGGGGGGAAGACAAATGCTGCAGCTCCATCCGGGGACACAAATTATAAACACGCACAAGGAGGAAAACACCCGTTAGAAAGAGAGACAGATTGGGTTTATAACCTAAATAATACAGCATGCAGGGTGTATCCAGGAACTGGAATTACTGATGAGGGTACGGATGCGGGTTTTAAGTCCAACTCCAATCCTCTACCCTCTACACTTTTGCCCTACAGCGTTTTCCCCCACTTCCTTGTCTTCTAAACCCGATTCCATAAATCCCACGGCCTTGGCCCTCCCTATCCTCCACCCTACACTATCAGTCTGCGCTCCTCTGAATTGTTTTGCTCATCTAAAATAGTCACTGACTCATTTGGCAGGCTGGTCCCGGCACTCTACACATCAGACTACCCCAGAGGGGCCGAGGGAGGCCTCTGAGACACACATAGGCACAGAGAAAAGCACATCAACACACACACTCAAAACAAGAGCAACAAGAGGGTCTAATTATGAGTTTCTTGCTACCATATGAGGCTGCATTAGTCTTCCGCTGCAGTGACACACACGATGAAAGGGTCCATTTGTACCACTTGTTTTAAGTGAAATGTTATTTGATGACAAGATGAGCTTTCATCACTTGGAAATAACAAATTTCAGTAGTCATCAT
>NC_136002.1:20451081-20468581 GCF_048128805.1 Centroberyx gerrardi | reverse complement strand
CTGAGGTCTTAAGTCCTAATGTGAAGATCTATATTGCAACCAAAGTCACTCTGTGTCCTTAACTATTTTTCTGACATCGAGGAGACCTAAGGCTCTATCTTTAGTGAAAACTAACTGAATTAATTGATTAGATTGTATTGATTGAAGTAAAAATGTGACATACTGTTTCTCTCTTTCTGCCTGCCATCCTCTCATCTTTTATTACCCTCTGCCCCTCTCTCCATCACAGACACCAACGTGCTGCGGTACATCCAGCTGACGGAGATGAAGATGAGTAAGAGCGGACAGCGGGAACGAGAGAGCGGCAAAGAGACCCAGGGCTAACCCTTGACCTTTTCACCTTTCTACCCCCTCGACCTCTGACCTACGAACCGTCCCACATCGACCCTCCCTCTCTCCACCTCCTCTCCTCTTCTATCGACCCCTGACAGCACAGCCCACAGATGAGACAGACCCAAACACCCGCCAACGATGGACAAGAACGGGAGACATATCAAGCGCTGTCTGCACCCCAAATCCTTTTCCCTCTCTCTCTCCTTTCTCTTTCCCACTCTCCCCCCCCCCCTTCTCCCTCAGGTGCTGTGGTTCCCTTCCCTAGATGCAGACAGTCAATCCAACAAAAAAAACAAAAAAAAAACAAAAGGAAAATGCTGTATTATACTCATATGAAACAGTCATCGTGGTGGAATGAAAAAGGAGCTTAAAAACATATGAATAAGGGACATTTGCGTAATTTAGTAAATGTTTTAAAAACAAAAAAAAATGCATTTTGTTTCTGTTCTCTTGCTCTCTCTCTTTCTCCCTCTATCTCTCTAACTCTCTCTGTCTTATTTTGAACACTGAAGAGAATTTCAGGGCTGGGAAGCTTGGCGATGTGGGGAGGAGGGTGGGGGTGTGTGGAGGCAGTGGTGGAGCATAAGCAGGGGGTAGCGAGGGGTGTGTGTGACACATATCAAGACCATAGCCCAATTTGATTGTACATCCTACCCCTATCCTGTCACAACAGGGCACACTCAGGCCCCTTACCCAGACTACGGAACAGACTAGCACGATAAATCTTTTGTTGTTTTGACATCAAGTAATCATCAGAAAAAAGCCTGCCTCTACGGTCATTCTATTGCTCTTCTGTTTTATTTCTATTTTTCCCCTGGATGCCATGTATCTCAGTTTCCTGGACTGTTTTTCAATTCAAGGGCTAATTCAAGTGTTTGTAATTCGTCCTTTGCTAAGTTTATTGAGGTTTTCAGTTTGCTTTTGGTGTTCATCATACTTAGTAGTAATCAGTTGTTAATAGCAAATGTGCGTGCGATCTTTCTCCTTCTAAGGAACAAAGCAAACAGACAAAATTCTCCAGCAGTCTTGCTGTTCTGCTGTTATCAGGTGTGCTATTGTGGAAACTGTCTTGAATCTGTTGTCCCAAACCCCTCCTGGGCCGTGTTTTGTTGTTGTTGTCGTCAAGACCGTTGAAGCCCCTCCCTCCCATCGCCCCTCTCTGTTCTCCAGCTAATGATGTCACTATGGAAAATAGCCAATGGAATTAGAGTTCCATCAACCACCATTGGCCACATGAGGTTCCACTCTGAGCTTTACAGCAAGCTGGAAACTCTATAGCCAGAAATAGACTAATTTCATCATTTCTATGCTGGAGGTCCAACCCTTTATCGCTAATGCTGAAGCTTCCCAGACATCGATAACATACCAAGGAGACTGTGGGCAGTGTTAGTGCAGGGAAAACAATCACATGCCTCTGTCCCAACAGTCTCTACCATCATCTTGGTTCAGTCAGCTTTAGTACACATCAACAAGGGTGTGCCATTTGAGATTCCAGATCCCCTCTGTTTTCAGTTTAATGTATTTTGATAGATACAGTATCTGTGTTTGCTAAATGTTAAGTTTGGAAAATTGTTCCAAACGTAGAATTGTTGTCTGTAAGGACAGATAATACACATTAGCATTAGACAACACAACTGATGATATGGCTTGTGGATCTCCATGGCTAGCTGAGTGCAGATACATAAACATAATTTGCCACTGCTTCTCTTGTGAGTTGTGAAGACTAACCATCGATGATGCCAATATTGCTTTTATGATAGCTTTACCACAGGCATAAATCTACCTGCCCTGTTCTGAAGAACCTTGGATTGACAATTTGTGAAGGCATGACCTTAATTCCCTAGTTTCTAATGCCATGAACCCCAGTTTCCTTCTTCCTATGTGCAAGCCCACATCCTGCATGTAATGTGCGGCTCCAGAGAAAGTCATTTCAGATCTATGGGATAGGGATAGTATCTACTCTATTGCTTTCTCTCATGGCATGCTGCCACTAACCCGCTCTCTCATACCTCTATTTTATCCATTCTGCTCTTTATAAACACAGAATGTGGTGACAGAGTGTGATCACAGTCGTAGAATAGGCATCAAATGAGAATCCTATATGTGGAAAAGGGTCCTTCATGAATTAGGGTCACCTGCTGCCTTGGCCAAGGTGAGCGATAAGAGGCAAAACCCAATTCCACTGCTTAGGAAATTGAAAGGGATGGAAGAGAAAATCAAAGAAAGATGCAGTAAATGATTTCCCTCCCCATTTTCCAGTGACCTGATAGGAGGGAAATAGGGACCTAAGTATGTCAATGGGACTCTGGAGAGACGGCGCCATGTGTTGAAGAAACCAGCATGATACAGAGAGGCTCCAGTGGAGGGAGAAGTAGGCCATCATCAGCCCAGTAAAACAGCTGCAGCTCCATGTCACTCTTGCAATGAAGAGATAGGATTATTTGGAAATGGAAAAGTTATGGGAAGGTTGTCTTCATAGGGCTAAAACATCAGGTGTGGAAGCATTCCTCACTCTAGATGCTCCGTCTGTACTCTCTCTCTCTCTCTCTCTTTCGTATTCAGCCTGTCCCTTTCTTTCTCTGCTTCTCTGCTTCTCTCTCTCTCTCTTTCGCTCTCTCTCTCTCTCTCTCTGCTCTATGCCCCTGGTATCCCAGAGGAGATAAATCAACAAACAACATTGAAGGATGGTGGCACCTGCAGGGTCGGTCTCCATGGCTGCCTGGGCTGAGCTACTCACCCACGGGCCCCTCGGGGATAGGTTTCCTCCCATGGTCCTCTCTCCATGGCACCAGTCCGCCATCTTGTTTTTGTCTCAATGTGCTAAGTCATTCTAGCTCAATGTGTACGGCTGTCTAGGGAAACTAGCTGCACATAAAACAGGGCCCAGGTTCAGTTCTGGCTGCCACAGCTCTACATGTGACCAGTTCTCTTGATAAATAGTAGGACTGACTCCTGAACCTGTTATTGTGAGCATAACTCGACAACACACTCTCTGTGCAAATAGAGATGGAGACACCTGATCTCTACATCAGTGTAGCTTTGAAAACAAACAACAAAAAGCACAAGAAAAAAGAGAGATGGAAAAGTAAATACTGGCTGTGTTATTTTTGCTCTTTCCTTTGATGTCATTTGAGGTAAATGTTTGTCAAATGTCAAAGTAGTTTTTGTGAATATATGATACAATTGTACAAAAAAAAACAAAAATGGAAAATTTTATGGTTGTGAAAAGCTTTACTTTACTGAATTACTTTATCAACAGAAAAGAAAGCAAGAGAAAGGAAAGCGGATTTTGCTAGCTCCCCCACAGAGCTGCTTTGTGACTGTGTCTGTATTTGTTGGTGTTTCTGTTGATGTCCCTTATTTTAGGGGATCCAGAACCTGCTCAGAGTATGTGCAATGCCCTTTGAACCCTTCAAAATGACCTTTCATCCGAAGCGTCCATTTCTATACGGTGGGGGAACCGGTTACACAGGAGTGGACGGGTTGTGTGGAGAACTCTGAGGAACTTCTTATTGTACGGAGCCGCTCCGCACGACGGGAGATTTCCATTAGTTTTGCCTGTGTCGATCGACAGAGAGGGACCTGAAGCTGGGGACATCATGGCTATGACTCCAATTTGCCACTGGAAGATTTGTCTTTCCATTCAGTGCTCGACATCTAAACATCAGAGGCCATCGCTGGTTTTACTGAACTGCTAGCCTGGGAATGCACTATTGATTGGTAAATGAAGATTATGAATAAAGTTTCAAACAAAGAGGAATGTCGTTGTGTTGTGGCACTCAAAGTCATTTGAGTTCATCTGAGTTAATGACTGAGTTAATGCTACACTCTAGAAAGTTTCTCAGAGGCATATTTTGGTTGATAATATTTGAAGAGTTCTATTCCAAAAATCATTACTGGAAGTTCATCATTCAGTATCTAAAGTATAGAGGATTCAGTCTGTAAAAGTGGCATCATTTTGTCAACCAAGGGCTCAAGCTACCTATTATCCTTTAAAAAGAAACATCACTTATTTCGATATCTAATTTTGGAATTAAATTGTGGTGTGATGAACTGATAATAGAAAAGGAGTCTGTAGACTTAGGTACACACTGGTCAGTTCACATCTTCACTAGTTTGAAATATTGTGGCAAAAATGCTACACATATACACACAAACACAAACACTTTCTATCTCTCCCTCACTGTCCATCTCTTCTCTTTCTGTCTCTCCTCCCTCCATCTCACCTCATCCTGTCTGTGGTCTTGTACTAACGCTACCAGGGCTGGGGAGTTTGTTTCCACCCATAATTAGAATATATTTACTCATGGTACTTGGACAAAAATCATCCTCCAAATGGCATATGTGATGCTCTCTTTCTCTAACTCTCTTTCTCCACCCACCTCCCAAGGTACTAATCAGTCTGTCACCACTCACTGCCCAGCTTAATGGCTCCCAGAGAGAGAGGAGAAGGGAACTGATAGATTGACAGGAGGAAAGAAAAATGGTGAAAAACAGTGTTGAGAAAAAGATGAAGGGAAAGACTTCAATTCAAAGACAGGGAGAGTCACTGCTGCTGTAAAGGACACTAGGTGGGACAAAAGGTATGAAGCCGGAGAGAGGGATGAGGTTGCACGGCAGCTGGAAACAGACACTGGATTATTCACAGACAATATAATATGCACATGTCTGTTGTGTTGGGCTGTGAACTTGCCACACAACACTGGGACACAGCTTACCAAATCTTTTCTGTTGGGGCTTCAACACCTCTCCCTTCCTCACTTCATTTTCAGGCCCATCATCCCTTTTTTTTTTTCTTTGTTGTTGCTTTTAATAGCATCACCATGGAAGTGAGGAGTGGTTGCTAGGTAACTGGCTGGCGTCTGGAAGGGTGTTTGATTGGCGGTCACACTGACAGACTGAGCAGTCGAGTGTATGAGGATTTGTGTGTATTGGTGTGTCTTTCAGTCACTGAAAACTGCATGCGCCTGTCATCATCTTTGCATTCAAAGCCTGTGATGCCAGTGTAAATTATTATTGTATGGCATTCATAAGAAAGATGTCTTTCCTCACTAACGTTTCAAAGGTAATCCAATATTTAATAATATACTCCATCCAATAACTGCTTTCTTTCTGCATGAATGCACCTTCATCTGCCTTTTATGTTCGGCGAAGGGTGAGAGAGGGACTGTAGGAATGCATTACCTGTAGAAATACAGCGGACTTGAAAGGGGCCTTCTGCTGTGAGATGATATGACATCATAGGCCGATCTGATGACATCTAGAGGATTTTGTCTGTTACTGCAGCAGCCTTTGTCCTGCTGGCGCATGCATGGCACTGCCAGGCAATCTTACAGGGGAATGTCACCCATTTTTTAAAAATTCACGTTATTCCTGCGTCCTTTCCTAAAGCTAGAAACTGGAGAACTAACCCTTGAATCTGTGATGTCACTGGGATGTAAAATCTGGCGCTGCTCCACAGACAGTGAACGGGGCGCTGGCTTTATTCACCCATAAGATTTTTGGGTGAGTTCTTGCACGCGAATGAGGTTTAAGTTCTGGTTCATACCTGTTCGCAGTGCTAGAAAACAAACTTATTTTTCGTGACAGCTCAATTCGCATCTTATTGCTCCACAAAGTCACTGCCCCATTCATTGTCAATGGAGCAGCCCCTGATTTTACATCCCAGTGAAATCACAAACTCAAGGCTTCTCTCTCTCATTTCTATCTTTCAGAAAGATACAAGTTCACACTAAACTGTCCTATGTCAATTCTTAAAATGGGTGGCATTCCCCTTTAAATGTTGCTCATACAACAGGGGAACGAACACCTTTTGGCCGGGTATTACCTAACATATGACAATCATGACAGGCACCACAGGATCAATATGTTTACCTTATAGAAATAAAAAGAGATATAGCACAGACACTGAAGCATCTTTCTTGGTCTTTTATTCTGTCTCTCAGGGCAATCATTCTCACATTTCACACACTTATTCCTCATTTAACCCAGAAATGTGTCACAGGTTGAGACTGGAGACAGCTGTACACGGATGTATCAGTAAGTAGTTTCCTAGGTTTTCCTTGGTTTGCCTGTGTTATATTAACAAATATATACAGATATCCCGGGAAGAGCATTGTAATAACAATAATTAATTATTATTTCAATAATAACAATAAATTTAATAAATACTCAGTGTTCTTAACCACACAAGAAGAATGAGTTCGGTCTCACTCTTCTACCTATGGGATTGTCATCATCCCATACAAATAATAACACCCACACACGCGTATTCACACATACACACACGCACACACACACACAAACTCTCACCCACAGAAATTTGCACAGTCAAGTAAATACCATCTGCAGCCAGGACTAACTGTGCAGTTTTAAAAAACAATATCAGTGGGCCTTTTTTTTCCAGCTCCTTACAGCAGCCTGACAGCAGCACTGCGCTCGTACCCACCTTACAAAAACAACTCCAGAGACAAAACAGAGTTCTGCGTTGATTTGTCCACCGTGGCTAGAGCACTTTGTGCCAAGTCCACTAGTCCACAGAAAGACAAACTAGTTGCACAACATGGCTCTTAAAGTGCCACTGATGTTCAATACAGTAGGTGAGGGGAGAATATCAAGCTTCCAAACAGTCAAAGATGAACATGAGGTTGAAGTTATTTATAAGAAATCAGGTAGTATTTTTTCCCTCAGTGTTGCAGAGTGGATTCAATTCAACATTTCCCATGGCTCTCCTTTTTTTGTGTCCATCTCTGTGGCATGAAGGGGATCCATACAGAGGGGTATTGATTGCTAGTGAGGAATGTTTTTCGTCAAACGTCAAAAAGACAAAGAGATGAGAAATGTGTGCAGCAACCAGCGGTCTCATTTCAAAGAAGTGCTGCATAACACAGCAAATCATTCGCTCGTAATAACATGCACTGAAAAACACCAGCACACAGAAACAATCCATTGCGTTCATCCGCACAGGTAACAATGTAAAGTATACACACGTACGCACAAACGGAAACACACCTGGTCTGCCAAACCGATTTGCTAACAGGTTACGGCAGGAATGGTGCAAGCTTTGAGAAAATAAACTCTCTGTTTTTACTGTACAAGGCTGAGGATATAACCAGTCCACCAGTGCGGTGAAAAAGGCTTTCCCTGTTCCTGTCTCAGTCTTTGAGGGAAGAGGACGATAACCCCCACACAGAGAGATGAAATATGAGGTTTTGGTAAAGGCAGAAAATCTATGGGAAGGGGAGGTAATGAGAATGCCCTTTGACTGGCTAGACTAGTAAGAGCAACGACTAAATGACTAAAAGAAGTAGGGTTCTTCTTAGAGGTCTGACTATGGAGACAATATGGGAGATATCTGTGTACCTGCAGAACAAACGGCTACAATGTATGCGTGCAACATATGAACAAGGACACTCTCATGTATTATGTATAATTAATCCAGCCCCTCTGTTTCCCGGGGGGCAACACCCCCAAAAGAACGAAATGTTAAGGTCAAACACCGAAGCACTAAAACATTTTTCTGAGTTGGAGACAAACAGGAAAGATGAGTAGAGTGACATCAGCAGAGGGAGGGAAGCTGGACAGACAAGACCAAAAGCAGCAGGCAGACGGATAGAAATGAACACTAAGCAGAGTCAAAAGGTGGCGTTCCGGGTACTTCAATGGCTTTTTAAGGTTTGAATTCCTATCGAGTCTCGAGGGAAATGCAACTTGGCCATGGGTCACTGAGTAGGTGAACAAGGAGCAGTTAGCAATGGCTTCCGGCGGGTGTGCACCGAGAGTACAGTGAGCACACAACAAGGCTTAGAAGAGGCCTCTCGGACCCTTAGTGGTGTGTAGGGTTAGTGGGCGCTAAGGGAAAGGCTTGCTGTAAGGGTTCTGCATCGAGCCTCATCAGGGCGCTCGTATTGAAGGGCACACGAAAGGGATGGCTTCCAACAAGTGCCTACAAAACACAACAAGCAGGTGGGGCGTTTGCACATCAAGAGAAATTCAAAGTGTGCGCTTTCTGGGCTCAGACATCAGTAGGCATTCCTTGTTCAGACTGCGACAAGCCCGAGCTGCAATGTCCTGAAATGGGCTTGTATGCAAACTAGTCGACTTGGAAATGTTCACCCTCCCTTCGCTCACTAGGAGTACTGCTGTCCACAGAGAGTGGCAGGCTGCAGCTGTCCACACAGGGGCACAGTGCTGTCCAAACTCTGGCCCTCCATGTCCATGTCCATCAAGTTCGGCTTTGCTGCGCTGGCGCTGCTGTCCCCGGAGCCGAGGGGGCTGTCGCAGCTGCTGCCTGGCGAGGAGCTCAGGGTCCGAGAAAGAGAGCCCAGCTTCCAGGGGTCGGCCCTCACCTTCGCCGGAGTGGGCCGGGGCCGGGGGGCGAACTCTAGCGTCTTGGGTCTCTCCAGGGGGCTGATGAGGCAGAGGGGATCCGGGTCGGGGATGGGTGGAGGTGGAGCGGGGGCTTTACGGCGCTGGACGACTGGGAAGATGCTGCCGTGGTCAGGGAGGCGAGGAATGTCCAGGGTGTCCTGTGCGCCTGGAGGGTGACGGAGCGAGAAAGAGAAGAGGGAGAGGTTGGACAAAATGGTCAGATGATGAAGCATTAACGTTGAAAAAAGCACCATACATCTCAAATCTTAACCCTAGATGTTTGTCCCTGACCTTTGTGTGTTGCGAAACTGGGTGCGCCCGGCGGAGGAGGCATGGGCATGCTTCCATCTGACGGCGTCCGGTGATGTCCCAGAGTCTGGGCCCGGGGCCGGATCGCCCCATCTGACGGGGTGCGTCTGTGTCCCCTGTTCAGGGCCATGGCTGCAGACACATGGGTAGGTGTGAGCGACTGGTTGGGCTCCTTCTTGAAGCTCTCTGCCCGCAGGTCTAGGAGCGGGTTGAGGGAAGGGGCTGGAGGCGCCACGGGTATTTTGATCCCCGCCATAGGGGTCGAGGGATAATCGTCCGGGTCAGAAGGAAGTAGGGACTTGGTGGAATTGCAGTCGGAGAGAGAGGACAAGGAGAGGAGTGTGACAGACGGAGAGGGGTCCAGGCAGGGAAGGGTGGAGTCATGATGCCGGGACAGAGACAGGGAAAGGTTGCGGCTGGGCGGAGAGGTGCTACGGCGGAAACGCCCCGTCCGCTGGAACAGACCCTCCTTCTTCTTACGCTGCTCGTCCCGAAGGTCCTGCTCATCCTGAAGCACCTGCATTCACACAACAACACCAGGTCACATCAACACACTGTATTTAGTAGACCATTGAGCTCATGTCTTACCATGAAACAGCTAAATTAGCTGAAAAAACAGTACAACAGTAAAACATTAAAACACAGCAATAACAGCAATTTAACAGCTGGAAGTTGGGATGATTTGATCTTCCATGTTGTCCAGTGAGTGTCCTCCTGTATACTGCCTTTGAAACATACATTATACTCTCTCTTTGATGCTCTCTCCCTCACCCCGTAAAAGCAGCTACTGCAGAGGATTCCATCCAAATAATTTCAGGATTATTTGTATTCATTCTCTCACTGTACACTCGCTATCCACTTTGTTGGGACAACAAGGTGCTGGAAACCTTCCACATGGATCTTGGCTGACTCGACAGTGTCACACAGTTTTTTGGCAGCACATTTATGTTCCACCTCAGCCCAAAGGTTCTCTATTAGGTTGAGATCTGGGGACTGCGCAGGCCACTGGACTCATGTCACTATCACACTGCTGGTACCGTCTTGCTTTGTGCCGTGGTGCGTTATCCTGCTGGAAGTATCCGTTTGACAAAGGGCAGACTGTGGCCATGAAGGGATGCACCTGGTCAGCCATAATAATTAGGTTCAAACCATGCACAATTGGTTCTAAGTGGCTCAATGTGAGCCAAGGAAACACTGCCCCAAACCATTAAACCGCCACCAGCAGCCTGTACTGTCGACACCGGGCAGGATGGATCCGTGGATTCATGTCGTTTACACCAAATTTTGTCCCTGCCATCAGCATGTCGCAACAGAGAGCGAGATTTGTCAGACCAGTCGATGTTTTCCACTCTTCAATCATCTAGTTTTGGTGATCATTTGCCCGCTGCAGCTTCATCTTCCCGTTCTCAGCTGACAGGAGTGGAACCAGCGTGGCTTTCTGCTGCTGAGGCCCATCTGCTTCAAGGTTTGACAGGCTGTGTTTTCTGAGATGCCCTTCTGCACATCTCTGTTGTACCAAGCTGGTATTTGCGTACTTGTGGCCTGCTTGTTAGCTTGAATGAATCTTGCCATTCTCCTCTGACCTCACTCATCAAAGAGGTATTTTCACCCACAGGACCGCCACTTCAAAGTTGCATAAATCACACTTCTTGCCCACTGTAACACACACTCAAACAGAAACCTCTCAACCCTGTCTGCGTGCTTTACACTTATGTTTTATTTATAGGTAACTCACTGTCTGGAGGAGCGAGCTGCTTGTGTAAACAGTGCAGCACCTAATAAAGTGGTTACTGAAAATATATTCAAAACTTTATTATCCTGTAAGGTAAATTTTGTTTGCAGACAGGGTTTTAAATGAAAACACACAATAAAAACACATAATAAAAAACAATAATATCACTTAACAAAATCACGACACCATACAACATAGAGACAAGCATCACTTGATGAGACCAGAAAGGGAGTCAATAGCCTGATATATTGCAATAAAAAGCCACTCATCTGAGCAAAATACAAAGTTCTTACACCGGCATAACACATCATTTAATGTGGAAATGAAGCAGTGGGGATTAATGACTCCCTTGTTTTATTCTTGAGGGCCTCAGATCAGCTGCCCTCTAAGGGGGTGAACAGGACATTTAAGAATGACTTCGGCCTTCCTCACCACAAGCCTTTCAAAGATGTCAGTTAGTTGTGCCAGTAGCATCTCTATCAATAGCCAGGGAGTGTTGTGTGTATGCGTAAATAAAGGGCAGCGCCCAATAGAAGCCAGTAAAAAAATATAGCAGAATTACCAGAGAGGAGTCTATATTTGTACAATATTTATGCCTTAAAATATCATTAAAATCACTAAAGAAATCACAAAATACTTTACCAAACTGACGCTGCATATAGTTGAACACGCTGACATGTTTATCTCGTTGCCATACATGCAGGTAGTGGCACGAAAGCCGTGAAATCTATTACGCACACATATCTATTTACATAACTACATTACAAACATAACCATTATTGACCCATCAACTAAAATACTAATAGATAACGTCTCTATAAGTAATGCACAGTAATGTATCTTGTATAATACAGTAATGTATTTCTCCCTGTCTCTTCTTACCTGCAGTTTCCCCAGCTGCAGTAAGTCTTGTCCCAGGGCCACAGATGCCAGCAGAGAGGCGCAGCCTAATAACAGCAAGTCGCTCTTCTTCCTCTGGCTGCAGCGGCGGAGCGAGTCCTGGTATCCCACTCCTGTCCCCAGGCCTCCGGGCCCCACACAGGCGCCTGCGCTCGACCCTCCGACACCGGGCACCACGCCGGGCCCCAGGCTGCCCCACAGGGAGCCCGCATCCTCCACGGCTCCGTTGCTGCTGGGCTCCGAGGGCACGAAGGACCCAGGTGACTCCTCAAACTCACAGCACTCCTCTGTTGAGGAGAAAGAGAGGGATGGGGAGAGGAAGAGGTGTGAGATGAGTCTGATTGGTGCATGTTTCTGTTTTTGGCACTCATTTAGCGATGCACAGCTCACAGCGAAGGTCAAGACTCACCCATTTCATTGAGGCTGGAGAAGCCAGCAGTCATGGGTGCATGTTTGGGGGACTTGCCCAGGTTGGGGGCGCTGGACGACCACACTTTGCACCCCTCGCCCAGCGATTTCAGTCTGCAAGGAGAGAGAAATTAAACTGACACTGTGTTGTGGAACAGTCAATTCTGAGACATCCAACAAAATAACCAGCTGTTTACATATTTGTATGTAAACAAGCCGTATACATACTTGTCCTCGCCGCCGACCCGCTCTCTCTGGTGGGTGGAGCTCGGCCCCCAGGTGCGTCCTTTTTTCTTGCTGGTCGACAAGTCTTCCTTCTTACACACAGCGCTACGGCCCCATGTCTTACTGCCATCACTTGGTGTCACTGAGGGACAATTAAAACAAAATAAATATTCATAAACCCCACATTACATTCCTGAGGCACACACACTCTCCCTCCCCCTCTGTCTCTCCCTCACACACAGAATGCATAATGACATTAATCTCAGTTATTTCCACTCACATCGTATGGCTCTCAGCCTGGGTATGACCCCCGGGCTGGCAGGAGGGGTGGTGCTCTCGCTCCCCTGGGTTTTCCTCTTGTCCACACTGGGAGACGCCTGCACTGTGATCTTATGCTCAAAGCCTGCGCCCAGGAAAACAAGGAGGGAAAATGCATAATGCCTTTACATGAATTCGTTTCAGTCTTTTGTCAAACATTTCCATAAAATACAACAAATTGTGAATGTAATCATCAACACTAGATATAGTGGATTTACTACATAGAATTCATACATTTTTTTCTAGAAACTAAAACATCTTTATAAAACATTCTTGTGGTTATGATTGAAAGATGTGAAACTTTATTGTCTAACGGAGGAAAACAGTTGCCGATGGCTTTGCAATGCAGCAGGGGCGTAAAATATGCGACAATGCAAGATGGACTTAATTTGTTACTACCGTCCCACTCTTAGTGCAAAGTGTCTGTGTTTACATTTAGACATTTTGCACTGTGTTACAGGTAAATGGCATCAAACTGCGAGGCTGAACATAATGATTGCAGTTCTTTGCTCCACCCACCAGAGGGCAGACTGATGCAGTTGCTGTCTCTGCCCAGCTTGAGCAATCTACTCTTCTTGAAGTGGCCCTTTCTCTTCTTGACCCTGGGTTTCTCCTGGTACATCTGGTGGATGATGATGTTGAGCTCTCGTTCTACGATGTCTATCTCTCTCTCCGCCAGCTCCTGCTCTCTCCTCCTCAGCTGCTCCTCCTGCTCCCTCTGCTCCTCTGCTGCTCGAGCCAGGGCCTCCTCCCAAGATCTCAGCTCCTGCAGAGAGGAGAGGAGAGGAGAGGAGAGGAGAGGAGAGAAGAGGAGAGGAGAGGAGAGGAGGGGAGAGGAGATGAGAGGAGAGGAGAGGAGAGGAGAGGAGAGGAGAGGAGAGGAGAGGAGAGGAGAGAACAGGAGAGGAGAGGAGAGGAGAGGAGAGGAGATGAGAGGAGAGGAGAGGAGAGGAGAGGAGAGGAGAGGAGAGGAGAGAACAGGAGAGGAGAGGAGAGGAGAGAAGAGGAGAGGAGAGGAGAGGAGAGGAGAGGAGAGGAGAGGAGAGGAGAGGGGAGGAGAGGAGAGGAGGGGAGGGGAGAGGAGAGGAGAGGAGGGGAGAGGAGAGGAGAGAACAGGAGAGGAGAGGAGAGAACAGGAGAGGAGATTGGATTGTATATAGGGGAAATTACAATGAGATGCGGTGTTAGCATAGCAACATAACACCTCTTCTGGCTAAGGGCGTGTTGCTAAGATAATTCCAATTTGCAGAAACACCTCAGGCAGACAGTGACATGGTGAGATACCTTCCTGCCTAGATATGGTATGTGACGTCAACATTTGCAGTTATATATTCTCCCAAAACCACACTACACCTTCCAGAATAAAAGACAGGATAGAGTAGATTTGTGTGGAGGATACCAAATGCAGTGAATACTTTTTGATCATATGAGCATCTACACGCATCCAGAGTCCACATACCTGTAGAGCGCTTTTCCAAAACGTATGCAAATTATAGCAAATAACTCATTAGGTTACCAGTCTGAGCTGATAAGACCGAACTGGATCTATGAATCATATTTCCGGTCCATTGTAGCCCAACAGGTGAGTGTCACACTACATCCTCACCTTTTCTTTGGCTCTGAGCTCATCAAACATCTGCTGAATCTCCAGTCTCCAGTCCTCCTGTAAGGAGTGGAAGGACTCCAGGGGCATCTGGAACATGGCGGACTGCTCGATGGCCAGCAGTCGCATCAGGATGCTGGTGAAGGAGGGCCTGCTGTGGGGGATTGGGCTCCAGCACTCTGAACGGAAGAGACAAGAGGGACAGAGGGTCAGAAACTAGTTTAACAGCGACTTAATAAATTATAGTAACAGGTGAAGCCTCTATGAGCCGTTGGATGTCTTACAAATCATGTCTGGATTCAGTATTATTTATTATTATGTACCAATTTTTGGTATTATGCATTGGTAAACAAGAAAATATGAGCAAATATGTAAAGTAAAATGTAGCTATGCTTTATGTTGGACCCATTCAGGTGCCAGTGTATAACAGTGAATGCCATTCAGTCACTCAGGAAGATAAACCACCATCTGGGAATAGGGACTATCAAAGTAAGAGAGAGTGTATTGTAGGGGGGATAGAGGCAGCATCAATTAAACTAATTAAACAACGACTTAATAAATTATAGTAACAGGTGAAGCCTCTATGAGCCGGAGGATATCTTACAAATCATGTCTGGATTTAGTATTATTTATTATTATGTACCAAGATTTGGAATTATGCATTGGCAAACAGAACAGCATCAATACCACCGGTGCAGCTGAACCAGGAACGAACGGTCTGGATGATATTTTTTGGTATTTCTGCTCTACTGGCAACTGTGAGAGAGCAAGATGGCATGACATATGGCATATTGGATCACGAGCCAAACCCAAACTCATGGTGTTACGGGAACATGGTATGCACCTAATCTACTGAGCCACACAGTGATCTGCAGCTACGCTCTAAACACCGAACCTGAGCCATAATGTTCTACTACTGAAGTATCGGCAAAGCCCGAGAGATCGCTCATTTGAATACTGCTGCTGAGAACGGTTTCACACCCTAAAAATACTGTTCTCTGCAGGTAATGTTTATGAGAGTGAGAAGTGAGAAGAGACAATGAAAAGGTTGAAGAAGAGACTATTAGGAGGAAGAGAATGTAAGAAGAAGGTATGGGTAGAGGGAGAGAGACAGAGAGAGAGAGAGAGAGAGAGAGAGAGAAAGAGAGAGGGAGGAGATGAAAGTGAGATGGTGACAGGAATAAACAGAGTGGAGAGAGCAGAGAGGGATGACAAAGGAGAGATTAACGGATGAACATGGATAAGATGAAGGAGAGGGAGAGAGGGATGAGGAGGAAAAGAGCTTTAGGAGCAGAGTGACAGGGAAGTGGAAGGAGGTGACTTTGAAGTTTGCTGCTGGGGCGGACAACGTGAGAAATACTGCAGCAGCTACCGCTTATTAGGTATAAAATCTGGCCTGGAGCTAACCTATCCAGTTTTTTCACATCAAGAAAAGTAGCTTGGGAAATTAAGTACGCTAAGGCAACTCGAAAGTTAAAGCTGGTGTGTTTAAACAGAAGTGACCTGAACTGTAAAACAAGAGCCTGTTAATACACCTACCACCAGGATTAATTGCAAGGTGAAAAGGAGAAATTTGGCCTGCAGACTGCAGACTGCAGCAGGATGTATAAAAAGCAACTTAATGAAACTGGTCAGATGGTCTTTATACATTTGAACTCTTACTGTACCGCTTAGCTCCCAGATGGAGAGTAAAAGGTTTTAAAGTCGGCAATTGTAACCGCAAAGATCAAAGTAATGCAATATTTTCTCAAACTCTGACTACCCGGAGTCAAAGGGTCGTTCTCAAAATGCGTTCTTGTGTCCTCCATGACGCATTTGATGTAATATCTAACAACTGAAGCCCGGTGCCTAAAGGAAAAAGTGCATGAGGACACATAAAGATCCGAGAAGTTGGTTATGTGACCGATGAGAACGAAGGCAAAGCCCCAAGATTAGTACATTGCGAGAACGACTTATCACATCCAGACAGCGCAAGAGTCTGTAAGTACAGAGACCGTTGAATCAGCTGGAAAATGAACATCTATGCATCTTAAATGATTGCAAAACGTCACGCACATAGCCCATCTGCAACTGTAAAGATGCGTTCTCTGTGCTCATGTTGGGAAGATCGTTCTCCACAAGGACACAAGTATCGACTTGGTCCTCTTGGGTTTGATAATCACCTAAAATGACCCGCTTACCTCCCAGCAGTTGAGCGAAGGGTTCTGGGCAGGTGGAAGGGATGGGCAGCGTTAGCTTGTTCATGGCGACACCGTAAGCGACCGCCAGCGCGTCTATCTCCCGGTACGGAACCTCTCCGGTCAGCAGCTCCCACAGTAAAACACCGAAACTATGAAGAGGGAGGAAGAGAGAGAAGGGGGGTCAGCAAAGACAGAGACAAGCGACGAACAATTGGTTTGAAATTGCTTTGAAAGACTGTAAAACACTGGATCGATACGACAGAAGATGGAATGATTCAATATTGGGAGAAAGTGAACATCACACGTTTTCAAAAGTATGTTACAGTATGTTTTGCTTTACTATAAAGTGGTTCTCAGACTTCTTAATGACACAACACACTTTTAAAAATTAAAAAACAAAAAATTATCAGTAGCTTCCAAATGTCACATAAGCCTAGTATGATCACTGACAGCAATATAGAGGGAGAAATGTCTAATATTTGACATTAAAGTCGAGATGAAACGGCATTTCGAGAGTATCTAACTTCCGTATCATGACGTATTTCCGAGTGAAACAGGAAAGACAGGCGGGACATAACGTTGGGAGGAATTTGATTTGAACGTTGAAAAGTGGGCGCGTCATAACACCCGAAGACACACCGAAGTACCATGCTGTTGCTAGCTAGCTAACTAATGAATCTTAGCTCTGTGCGCTAAAAGTTGAAGATTGATTGATGGGTGGATGTCATGATATTATTGGTTGAAATTGGTTGAGTCATGCTTATGTAAGCACACGGCATATTTTGTTTTACAGGAAGAAAACATGATTGATTGATTTTTTTTGGCATATATTGTTAAATAGGTGCACAATATGACCGGGGATGTGATCTAAAAGGGTTAAAAAGGCATTTTTCATTTCATCTCGACTTTAAGGCTGATTTTCTATTACATTTGAACAAAATCTCACACCCAAAGCTCACTCTGTGGCGCTGCAGTCTGCCTTGACACACACAACTTGACACAACTCAGAAACTTTGTTAGAAACCAGGGGAACCAGGTGAGAGACGGAGACAAGAGCCGTACCTCCACACGTCGCTGCTCTTGGAGAAGAGGGAGAGCTTGATGACCTCGGGGGCCATCCAG
>NC_136002.1:20373581-20446081 GCF_048128805.1 Centroberyx gerrardi | reverse complement strand
TGATCACACTGTGGCCTCAACAATCCAAATCCAAATCCCTGTCCCAGCACATAAAGACCCACCCTGGGTATAAAACCAGAGCCCACTGCATGTATTTCTGTATTTAACTTGTATTTCTCAGTGCTTGAACTCTGTGTTGCTACAGAAGGCCCTTCTGCACTCTGTAATGGATGTGATTTAAAATGTAGTGAAGTACAATAATATATTTTTTCAGCACTATTTGCAGCAAATAAACTGTTATTAACTGTTAATAATCTGTTTTTGTGCATTATATGGTTTCCCACCTTTTCTATTTCGTGAAGTACAATACTGTAATTGCTGCTCAATTACAGTACCTGTAGTAAATGTAATTAGTTACTTCCACCCTTGCTCTTAAGATATAAAAGTGCTTTGTTGAGAGATGATGTAATGTAATAAACAAATGCAAATCAGATTACGCCACACCGCGCTGACGCCACTTCTGATTTCATTTCCTTTTTGTCCGACCTGATGCCTCTTCAAAATTCCAGTGAAAGAGGTACTGTGAGCAGAGCGGCCCACACAGCTCGACCGGTTAACTTATGTTGCTTATATTATTCTGGCCAAGGTCCAGTCCAGTGTGCTGTGTCATTAAGTTGTTGTTATGGTAACAGGGGCAGAGGTCACAAGCTGAGAATCTGAAGCTGGGAAAGGGGAGAGTCCCACAGAACGGCACCCTCATGCCCCTATGAAGTCTCTTTTGTCCTCTTTCTCCTGTTTTCCTCAGTCTGTATCTCTCTCTTTCTTTCAATTTTCAATTTTATTTTAATTCAGCTGGTGCTTTATTGGCATGACATAGAAATTCTAGCAGTTAGAATTTACAGCAATTAACGGAACAAATTGTGAGATTGGAATTATGTGGTTCTATAAGACTTTCTCATAATCTTTGAATGTTATTTGATGCTTGTGTGGTGTTATTTTTTCAGGAGCAACCTTTTGGTATTAAATATTTAAAGGTAGAAGTATACAACAGTTTTTGGCAGATGGTATGTCAAATCTTTGATGCTCGATACCTCTGAACTGTACTCCACCCACACAGACGTTTATAACTCACATAATATACTTTACAATAGTCTTCATTCAGTGACGATGGTTATTTCCCTGCATGTGTGACAGCAGTTAACACATTTCGCAGCTAACGTCACACCCTGAATTTTCTCACCACAGACACAGGGACGTTTCTGTGGAAGTTTCTCTCTCTCTCTTCTCCTTTTCCCTCTGTCTCTTTTCTCACCCTCCTCCTCCTCCTCCTCGTTGTTCCTCTCCATACAAGAACAGGTGTAGCCTGCAGGGTGGAACAGCTGTTGCCGTGGCGCCAAGTCAGCGAATCAGGTCCCATGCTCCAACACCCCCACCCACCCCCACCCTCCTATAGAGTAACTGCTACCTCCCTCTAATGCTCCAGAGCTCCCAGTGCCTCAACACCCTCTCCCACCCACCCATCTCCACACACACACACACACATACCTGCTGGTTCTGCTTATGCAAAACACCAGCCACCTCAGCACCAGACCCCGCCGTCTCCACCAGTGTGTAACAGTACGACAGATATGGCAACCGGAGCTGCAAAAATTGACTGGCGTGGCTGTGTACCAACGCCGGCGAGCTACGGGCCCGTGGGATCCTGCTCAAAGAGAAGCGAGCAGCCAGTCCCTCGCCCCCTCAGGCCCCGTCTCTGTTTCTACATCAGCAAAGATCAGAGCCTTGCCAACGAAAGAAAGTAACCACCCCCCAACCCCCTAAGACTCTCCGTCTCCTCGTCCCCGCATCCCGTCTTCACCCCTCATCGTCCCCTCCCTCCCTCCCTCCCTCCCTCCCTCCCTCCCTCCGCCGGTGCCCGCTCCCTGCCTGACTGTCTGCCCATCCAGCTGTCGCCAGCCTGGCTGCGATCGGCTCAGACTACAACACACCGGGGAGAAGAAGAAACGAGATGGAGAGAAAGTGGAGGGGGGGGGGGGGGGTAAAAAAGACAAGAGAGTAACTGAGAGGGCGGTAGATTGTGTGTGTATAATGTGGAGGAGGATGGGGGGGGGGGGGGGGGGGGGTGAGGAGGCAAAAGGGTGGCGGTCTGAGGAAGAGGCGTGGGGGAGGGGAGACGGAAAGATGAGAGAGATGGAAGGAGGCAAGACAGGGAGGAGAAAAAAATGACAAGGGGGGGGAAGAGAGGAAGAGAGCAACAGAAACGAGGGCAGAAGAGAAGAATGAAGTGGCAGGAAGAGGGAGGAGAGGAGGGTAAGAAAAGGGCAAGATGGAGCAGAAACAGAGCGAGACGTGGGGAGAGAAGGGATGAGCGCTATGAGAGAGAGAGATGAAATAATGAGTGGATGAAAAGATGCGAGTTGGTAGAGGTAAAGAGAGAGAGATGACTGGAGGGAGAGCTTTTGTCATTTTCCTGGCAGCACACACTAGATGTCTTTGTAGCTCAATAGTGTGTCTCTATTTTTCTTTGGCTTTCACACATCTCCTCTCTCATCTCTCGAGAGATAAAGCAACTAAACTATCGTAAAGCAACTCTCCACACACACTGAAACACTGCTCCTGAATATGCAAAGAAAGCAGGTTGATCACAATGTATAAAATGAATACACACAGCTTTAAAGCCCCAATCTGGAATTTTACATATAGATGGCCTCTTGTGTTTCATTTGTCTGCATACTGTATTGCATCATTTTGTTTTGTGCTTGACTGTTGATGAGTTAGATCTAGGTAGGCTTGTTCTCTCTGTAAAGTCCTTGGAGACATTCTTGTGATGAAGGGCGACAGAAATAAACTTGACTTAGCAATTTTAAATATCACCGTAACTCCAAATCCAGGTCTATTTTGCTACAAAAAAAATTCCAACAAATACATCATTTACAATTTCAAAACGCATTTAAAAGTGTTGCTTAGCCATCACAATCATTCAATTCAGTCGTGAAATTAAACAAATTCAGTAGTCTGGCAGTCTTTGCTTCACTGGGACTCTGTACTCAGATCGCAGATTGGGCCTTCAGTACTTCCATGTAAAACAACCGTCTAGTCTGCTGCAATTTGAGCTTCTCAGCATATAAACAACACAGAATTAAGATGAAAGATCGATGCTGATCAGCAAAAGTTCTGCAAAGCAAGTCGTACACATATCGTTGGGTCTTTTCCATTCCCCCATGCTTTGATATGGAGGTTGTACTGAGTATGCTCCCATGTCATTGATACCCCGCCTTGGCTCTACTTGTACCACCACAGGCCATTCGGGCTCTAATCCTGAGCCGCGCAGTGGCACAGTTTCACCCTGGAGCCACTCACTTTGTCTCCACACAAATGCAGCTGCCAGATTCGTGTGACCAGGCAGCCTCTCTCTCGTAAGAGATGGAGGTATTAAATGAGGCGGCTTTCTCTTGGCTCTTTTTGCGTGGAGTGTGTGTGTGCGTGTGTGTGCGTGTGTGTGTGTGTGTGTGGTATGGAAAAAGCGTGTACTTAGGGTGTGGAAATTCACAGAGGTTTGAGCGTTGTACTCATGACAGATTTTCACTTTTGTGGTTCCTTGATTCTAACGAATTTCACAGAGTGGTCACTGATTTTGTGTGAGATGACTGCAAAATATTGGGCTATATCTATTCTTCACATACTACTAAATCTAACCATTGATGTTCCAGTTTCTGTTCTTTCTATTTCTGATGCAAACCATCAACACCACACTGCAGAAAACAACCAGCTCAATCACTTGTTTCCAATGCAAATCAATTTATTCAAGGATTTTCTTGAATCAAGTGTCACTCTCTTGGTACTGGCGGAGTGATATGCTTTATTCTTCCTTGTTTCAAGTCAATGACACTTGTTTCTACTACAGAATTCCAGAGACAAGTGCATTGGATACAAGTGGAGTTATTTCACCCTATTGGGTTTTTCACTTGTTTTAAGATAGATACGATTTTGAGACTGAATATGAGAATAAAGAAAAGTAAAGATGGTCATTTTTTTTCAGTACACAGAAACCCAGCGAGATGGAAAGCTCTTCTCATCTTCCAAGATATAACACAGTTATTGTAATACATCAAAAAGCCGAGCACTGTTGTCCATTTCATGAAGTCTTTACCAAATCAAACATTAATGGGTTGAACATGGACCTGGATCTCAGTGGGTTGTCGAGGAATTCACTGAGGTGGAATATATATACCATTACTGTATTATACAACACGACAACATGTTAACATGTATAAGTCTCTCCAGTAGCTGCTGTGAACTTTGAATAAAACATTACATTCTGACGCTGCCTCTTGGCTCCATGTGCTTCACATGCAATCTGCTGTCTATCATATTCATGAAGTGTCCTCTACTTGACTTGACTATGATAGTGGGTCAAGGGCTCTTGGCTCGGGGGACACCCGGTGCCTTCTCCGCTTGGCCTGACTCCCCACTCCCCGTGCCAGGCTGCTGGCCGGCAACAATGCTGCTCTAACAGCAGAGTCAACAGCCACCGCACACACACACCGACCCGGTAGGTGCCAATGTTCTCTGAGTGTGTGTGTGGTGTCGCTGAGTGCGTACCACCATGTCGACTGAAATGTACAGCAGCGTTGTGACTGTGCTGGTAGAAAGCACAAAGCCATCATGTAGGAGTTTCAAGGGGCATCAGTGTTGTTGAGTCAGAAAACTACTGCTAGGAAATGTGACTCAGATATTTACCATGAAGTCGACTTTACTGTTATGTGAACAATAAGTATAACCAAAACACAATAGCTGAAGCAAAGTTACAGTAGATTTGTTGCTGGGAGAGAAATTTATTTTTGACTGTTAATAAAAAACAGCCAATAAGAAAGAAGAAAACAGTTGCATACTGTATTACATCATTTTGTTCTGTGACTGATTAGCTAGATCTAGGAAGGTTCATTCTTTGTAAAGTGAACTTGACTTGACTTGAATATAAATCTGTTTCCATCGCTCCAGCCAAGCTTTTTCCCCTTGTTACGCTTAACGTTCTTCATCATCTTGACTTCTACAAAGCTTGAGAGTCAGTTCAAGTCAAGCTGAGGTGAAATTCAGGAGAGGATGAGGAAATGCACTGCCGGTGGTGTGTGATATGACTTGAAGAGACCATTTAGAGTAAAATAAAATTATTTTGTGGATATTTTTAGCATGGCGGGTAATGATCTTACAGGCCACAATGGTAGAATACACTGATGTACAGTATGTCTGAGTGTCTGATGTAAGTGTGTGTGTGTGTGTGTGTGTGTGTGTGTGTGTGTGTGTGCGAGTACTGTATGAAGACCCAGATGTGACAAAATCCTCATGAACATTTGAACATTGACCATCAACACTGCTGACATTCCCAAAGGCCCATGGGAAATCCAGCAACTCCAGCTCCTGTGTACATGACCACTCATTGATTAAAAATAAATGCAACTCCGTCATATTACGTAATTCATTTTTAAGTACAACAATACACAGCATGGTGAAGTGTAAATGTGTGTCAGTATGCTTGGCAAGTCCACAGAAGCCGTGGAGCTGCAGTGCAGTAAAGAGAGCAGGGAGTCATCACAGTTTACTGGTAGCTGCTGACCTCGTCTCATCTGTTTATCGACCTGTGGAGAGAGTAGCCGCAGTGTGTGTGTGTTTGTGTGTGTGTGTGTTCTTTGTATTCATACTGATCATTTATTGGTGTCACTGATTGGAACAGTTGTGTCTACCCGCTCTCTCTCTGTCTCTCTCTCTCTCTCACTCACTGGGTACTGAAACTCAGCAGTATTTTCCTCTGACAGTGAAGCAATACAAACATCTGTTAGCAGCTCGGCTCTGTTCACACGGTGCCAGAGCGCTGAGCCAAGTCCAAGGCCTTTTAAACAATCCACCCTCGGATACTCGTCTACTTCCACTTCAGTTTAGTGGTTTCCTACATTTCCCACAATGACTTTCACCAACCCCCAGAGAGCATGCCTGGACTTGTTCCATTCAGATGTGGGTTTTACATGTTGGCGGAGAGAGCAGTAGCGATAGCGATAGCAACGGCAGGAGAGCGAGAGTTTTTCCCGTCGGGAAAAAGCGAGAGTTGAGCCCCTTACTAAAAATGTGACTTGTGACTGCAATGCATTCTGGTATATTGAGGCTACTGTCGGTGGAGAAATTAGCATCTTTGACTCTTCCATGATGGATTTCTCCCTGAATGCTGGTTTACCACTGATGTTTTAGACAGTTGAAAATGTTCTCCTATCAAACTTCATGATGTCATCTAAGTTTGGTCAGTTATCCACGAAAATGAGAAAAACACACTAAACAACAAAATGGGCCCAGAAATTCAATGTACTGTACATCTCCAATAACTGTTTTTTTAACAGTGTTTAAGTGTTTTAGGGCGGATCTTTTCCTTTAAGAGGCAAAACAAAGAGAACGAGCACACTTAACTGAACTTTGCGACGGGTCACTCATTATCACTGGAGTTCACATTTCATTTAAATTATCATCTATCATTTGAATATACTGACATGATCCCTTAGGGTAATATGCATAGAATGACTTAATGTGCAGTACATGACAGTTTAATTCAGCTATGTATGCTATATCTATTCCGACCCAGGCTGTCTTTATGAATTAGAATTTGTTAGCGGTCAAATTATCACCTATTACGCTGCAGATGCTGATCTTCCTATGGTTACATCTTTACATAACTTCTGTATTTCACTGAAGAGTAAACTCCTACTTGAAGTGTATTGATATAACGAGGCGTACAGTACAGACAGACACACAGATAGTGGAGAACTGTAGCCTGCATCAAGAATGTTTAGCCTTAATCTGTAGCTGGCTCACCGAGACAGAGCGGTATGACCTCCGCTCAAACTGACCCTATACTTCTCTCCACGCCCGCGTTCATCCCTCCCTCCCTCCCTCCCTCCCTCCCCCCATCCATCTCTCCATTCCTCCCCCCAGCCAAACCTCCAGGGCCTATACTCTCCAGCCACAGCGCTCCTTCTCCATTTCTCTACCCATCCATCCTTGCTTCTCCGCTCCTTCCTCCGTCTCTCTCCACTCTGTCATTCAAGGTCTCCAGTCGCGCCCCCGCTCCCTCTCTCTCTCTCTCTCCCTCTCTCTCTCCCGGCCTTCGCGCCCCCTCCCCCTGCGGTGACTCCTGCCATTGTGAGCCCTGCTCTCGCTCTGTCTTGGGCTGCTGTGTGAGAATGGGGTCATTGTTGCTCTGTTGCAGTGTGTGTGTGAGTGAGTGCATGTGCGTATAAGTGTGTGTGTGTGTGTGGGAGAGAGAGACAGAGTGTGTGCTCTCTGCCCTAGCGCCAGTGTCCTGCTGTCCAACCTCCATGCCCACACAGGCCGACTACATACTCACATGTGTGCATACGTATGCACTGAGCATGCAGACATGCTCACTGAAACACGTAAACACACATCACACACACACACAAACAAAAACAGCCTTTCCTATTATCTACAGGGAAAAGATGCAAGCAAAATACCGTAAAAATATCCATCCTCGAATCCACACGCTATGAAATACTTCAACACTTAAAGCTACAAGACTAAATTTTATTAGATGCCACTGTTCCATACAGTTCTCTCTCTCTCTCTCTCTGTCTCACTCTCTGTCTCTCTTTCTCTCTCTCTCGCCCCAGTCCTATTGCTATAGCTCGCACTAGTCCAGTTAGTCACAGTCTAGTCCTCCACCACTCTGTCTCTCTGAGGGATTAGCAGCCGGCACTGGCCACAACTCTAATCCTTTCCTCAACAGACTCACTCATATATTCTCTCTCTCTCTCTCTCACACACACACACACACACACAGAGAGAGAGAGAGACTGAGGCTTTTCAATGACAGTGACTATATGCCATATCTAGCATTACTAATCTGTTAAGTAGCTATTACAGCACTTATGTGTGGTGCTGTTGTTGATGTCATGGTTACTCCTGTATTGTGGCGATGTAGTCCACCTCAACAACCAAAAAAAGAACTGGAGAAATGCTACTTTTCCACCGTGCTTTAAATTCATTTAAATACTCTATAAGCAAACAGTACACTTGACAGTCCTGCTTCAGGACATAGGGCTCCCACTATTCATACTGTTGTTGACTGTGTAAACATGGCTTCCATTTGAAGTTACAGCAGTCAAAACAGCAGGTAATGTCAACTCCTCTCTGTCCTTACTGTGTCTGTATTAGTCTCTGCATTCACAGTTTACCTTCACGTTTAATACCTGTGGATCTAAGGAGGAGACATAAGCCTTCTTAGCTATCAGCTGTCAATAGATGAAGCCAAATATTAGATACAGTGAATATACAAAATATTAGGGACACCTTCCTGATACTGAGTTCAAGCCCCCTTTGCACAATCCACATCTCAATTGTCTCAAAGCTTAAAAGTCCTTCTCTAACTCATCTGCTTCTCTTTATCTTCATCTCCTCCTTTGTGATTGGTGTAGATCTAATAAGGGAAATCAATAAGCGATAATGGCTTTTACTTGGATTCCCCTCATCAGTGTGCTTCATGAAAAGGATAAATGTCACTACTATTTTGTACATTCAGGAATGGTTTCCCTGACAGGGATTAGGTCTAGTTCTAGACTAAAGACAAAATTCAATGGAGCAGACATCCTTACTCTAGGCTTAATCCCTGTCCGGGAAACCAGCCCTCAGTGTATACCACAAAGACGGTGACAAATCATATGACACTTATGTAAGAGCAGGCTACAGGTATAGCTATGGGCCGGTGTCTCTCTGTGGTTAGTGACAGGTGATCAGCTTGGCTGTATTGTCTTACCTGCGGCTGACTCACAGCCTCTATAGATCTCTGTATAAAGTGTCAGTGACTGTCAGTGAGGTATACGACATGTACCGTAAAAAAGAGCTACGACTCAGTCTCTTATCCTGTGTGCGATAATGAAACAGAAGTTGTCATTTTGGGTTTTTCAATTTGTAGTTACTATAAAATTTAATCAAGACCAAAGTTAGAGCGTTAATTGTGCTATTTGTGGTTAAAAGGTTTCTACAGAATGAATCCAAGACTTGCTCATAAAACTGAATCCAGAATAGTTTTTCAGTGATAGATGGCCTTCAGAACTGGAGTCGAGCCACAAGTGACACCAGAGCTCCGGACCTACCACAAGCCACAGCCGTAGATACATCTATCAGGAGCTGTCATCCTTTCTACTGGCTTTACTTCTACGTCAGAGCCAACCCAGGAGGACTGGTGCCCTATGCTCTGTGAAACGAGAGGCTGATCCAGGATCAGAGTGACAGGTAAGGCCTGACCGTGGGGGCAACGGCCTGCCAACCCACAAACAAGCTGTGACATCACTCTAAGGAGGTCACCGTAATCAGATTATCCCAGTTACACAGACTCACTCACTCACTCACTCACTCACTCACTCTGGACCCGCTCAACAACAACGCACCAGGAGGATGAAATACAGAAATGCGCTCACACACGCAAACAGGTACAAGCAAGTATGCCTCAAACAACTTCAACCCAAAGGGGATAAAATTAGACAAAAAGCATCTGAGCGAGCCAAAAATAAAACTCCCGTGTTGTATGAAATTTTGTAAAACCTGTTTAACTCTCACATGCTGTCAGCCGTGTCACGTTCGGCTGGGCAAACGCATCAGAGCGCTGCGCGAGAATGAAGCGCTGGATTGTTTACCGAGCGCCGGGCCTGGCTGATGGAAGACAGAGGAGAGGCTCGGGGGCCTGTGCTCCTCTGTAACCGCAGCGATGCCAAGTGGTCGGCGGTTTGAAGAGGACACCTGAGACCAGCGCACCTGGACAATGAGCTGAGGTGTAACCCTAAACTGAGATGAACCACTGTTTATCCCCCGCGCTCTCCTTCTCTTGTTCTTTCCCATCCGTCTCCTCTCTCTCTCTCTTTATACGTCTCTGCTCTCTCTGGTCCCCAAGCTTATTTTCTCTCCCCAACCTGATATATTCCACCCTCTTATTCTCCCAATCCCCTTCTTTTGACTCAATCCCTCTCTCTCTCCCTCTTTCTCTCTGACACCCTCTCTCCTTTCTCGCTCTCCCTTTCTTCCCCTTCTCTCCCTCTGGGCACCGCCAGTCTAATGCAAACATCCTTCTGCGTGTGACTCACAGTCTAATCACATACTTAACAATTAGCGCTTTTCAATCAGATTCATCATTCGAGGAAGGACGCAGCCCTTCCGAAGACATTCCTGCATTTCTTTCGGTCTTCGTTATTTTCACACAGGCGAGACTCCGAGTAAAGGGGGGGGACTGACATTTTGCGCAGCAGCTGACAGCGGCTAGCAGCTGTATGACTCAACAACACAGCAGCACCCATGTCACTGTGGAAAGGCAGCGTTCTGGTGTTGTTGCCAAGGCTTTGCTGTCCAATACCCATCTGATCCTCATCATTACTGTTAGAGCAACGCGGGGAGGGAGGGGAAAGAAAAGAGAGAGAGAGAGATGGGAATGAGGTATGCATGTGTGTGTGTGAGTGTGTGAGAAAGTAGATACGACAGGATGAGAGCCTGTAAGCAAAGTAACGCTCTCCACATCAGAGACTCAAGACCTACTGAGGGAGAGAAGATTAGGAGACATTTTGGCAGATCAGTAGGGAGTGTGTTTAAGCTACACTTAGTTCTGCTCCCTCCTTCTGAAAAAGGCCCATAGTCAGCATCCTGTACACTCAACCCATATTTGTACACCCCATCCCCCATCACTCATGTCACTTAGGATAAACACACACACACACACACACGTACGCACAGACTCGCATGCACGCACACTTAAATGCACACAGTGTATTATTTCTTTGATGCACCAACAACTGCAACTGCGTCTTTAAACAGCAAGTAGCACAAAGGACCAAAAATAGCACAGTGAGTTGCAGAGCAGAACTGCTCTCCTTGAGGAGGGGAGGCAGAAGGAGGAGGACGAAGAGGAGGAAGAGGAGGAGGAGGAGGAGGAAGGAGGAGGAGGTGCAGGGAGAGATGACAGGGAAAAGATGGCAGAGGCAGGCCGGCTCTCCAGGACTGAGGCTTCCCTGCTGCGTTAAATTTGAAGTTTCTCATCTTGTGTCAGCTCCCCAAAATCTCCCTATATGCGTGTTAAATGACAACACTTGATAATCATGACACAACATATGCAACAACACAAAATGAGAAAGCGTGTGGACTGGATGTTTATACATAACTGTCCACTTATTTATCACAGTGGACTTCTTAGTGCCCTGTCCCAAACTGGAGAGAAAAACGAATAGTCGTGTCCACCTCAGAGAGTTTGTAACCTGTGCAAGCATGTCAATATCCATATTACTATAACGTCAGATGTCAGTGTACTTGCCTGATTAAACTTGCAAACAAACCAAGGAAATAATGTTATGTCCCTATTTTGTCCCATAGTTACAATATCTTAGACATTAAAGGGTTTGATGTAAGAGACAATATTTCCTATTCATTTGTAGCACTTTACCTTATGTGTTGCTTTACCCCCAAAAAACTCCTAGTCTCTTCAGTTCTCATACTATTACCACCAGTCTTCTAAAACTGTATTAATCATATATTATCACAGATTTTGTGGTGTAGGTGTAGGATGAATCACACTTGTTGGCTGCAGAGTACTTACTGTTACTGGACTTGAGGTCTCTGTGTATGACAGGTACAAATGTCTGGTTGTGCAGGTAGTCCATCCCCGTGGCGATCTGGACGGCCCAGTTCACCAGAACCCTCGGGGGAACCTTCTTTCCGGCGAGCGCCCGGTTCAGCGCCCCCCCTCTGGCGTACTCCATCACCAAGCACAGGTTGGGCTCCCGCAGGCAGACGCCCCGCAGGGCGATTATGTTGGGATGGCGGAGCATCCAGAACAGCCTGGCCTCCTGCCGCACGCTCTCCGCTGTGGCGCTAATGTCTTCGTCGGGGTCCTGCCTGGCGGCCTTCACTGCCACCTCCTCGTCCCGCCACACTCCTTTGTACACCTTTCCAAACCCGCCTGCTCCAATCACCTCCTCCAGCAACAGTTCTGTGAAGTCTATCTCCAGGGGACATTCCCCCACCCCGACCCCGCCCGCCACCAGCCCTCCTGGGGTCAGCTGCCGGTAGTTGGCGGCGTCCCTCCTCGTGACGTAGTTGCAGGGGAAGATGCCCACCTTGTCCTGGATCTTGCCTGTCCACCAACCCTCGTCCCCGGACACTTTGGAGTCTTTGGAGAGGACCTCGAGAAGGTCCCCACGCCGCAGGGTCAGCTCCTCGTCTGCCGTGGCCTCATAGTCGAACACTGCTGTCCAGTAGGGGTTGGGGTTGGTGGCTCCGCAGCGGTGACCGGGGTGCGAGTCCGGGGAGCCGGAGGAGGAGATGGTGGAGGAGTTCCAGCTGCTGCCGTTCTCCACCTGCAGGGCCGGGGCGGGATACATCGGCGGCGGGGGGGTCATGTTCGGGGGCATGGAGGAGGAGGAGGTAGTAGAGGAGGGAGGCCCAGGGGGGATAAGGCAAGGGGGAGGTGGGGAGCAGCAGCCCCCGCAGCTGGTGCAAGGCAGGGGGGCGGCCGCGCTGCTCGCTCTGCCGTATGGGTCCATGGCAGCCTGGCTGCTGGTCGGCGCTGTGGGCCTGCCCTCTGTCAACTCACGCACAAAATCCATACAGGGCCCATCGACCGAGACGAGGCCTCCTCGACCACCAGAGGGGAGAGGGGATCAGCGGATCAGAGAGCTGCAGCTCCTCTCTCCCATCACCACACCTCGCTCTTGAAACAGTGCCAAGTCCTGTCACCGGTCGCTGTGCTGTTGCTATGCAGTGTGTAAGTAACATGTATTCCCAAAGGCAAGTTCACACAGGGACAATGTTCATCGGGTCAAACAATGACACTCAGCACAGCAGATCCACGGGTGCATCCCTGAGAAAGCTAATTGATAGTTTCCACAATCCTGTCTTCCAGAAAGCTGCCAGAGACTCTGTGTGTTTATCTAAGAAACAGCAGGTCTGTTAAAATCCTCCAGAAAGCCATTAGGATGCCTTCAGCTTGATGAGCTGCTTATCAGTGAGTAAGTTGTGAAATCAGATTCATAAGTCATCTCTCTTACTGGTCTCACAATTGCTTAGAATAATTCATAAAACAATACATTATGACTAATTCCCAATATTATTATTATCTAGAACAGCTCTTTTATTCTCCCTTTATATGCAGTAAAAACAAACTCTGGGTTCATGGTGTCTTTACAATTTCAAGTCCTTGATTTTTTATTATTTCTTTGCCCTGATGAATAATGCATGATCAACGCTGGAATTCATTTCAGCTCAGTGAGAACAACTGTCTTGACTCAGAGACTGAGAGCCTGTAAAGACAGGTTCACAAAGAGCAAAACACTAAGAGCTAATGCGCCAATAATGAAACTAAACTGATTGTCCAATTGGAACAATTTTGGTAGGGAGTGCGGGCTATTTAGGCTGCCAATAAAAACTGAGTCAAAACAGTGTGTATTTCAGCAGAGTAAAATCCTCCGAGCACGGGTCCTCATCATTTCTTATCAAGCCCAGTGTGGATGCGCCTCCCCCGTCAGGCATCTCGACGAATATAGGCTGTTTTCTCTCTATGTTGTGTTTGGAAATATCCGCGGATATTTGCCCTACATCCTGACAAGCCGGTCCAGGCTAAATCCTACATGCATGGCCAACCATAAGCCAGTTCAGTGTCCCTGAATAGCCTTTAGCAAAAAAGGCCCGTCCATTTTAAGATGGGGAATTACAGAGACGACCCGGCGGGGCGGCAGGTATTCAGTGTAACACAGTGAAGTGGCACCATGTTCAGCATCCACTCGAGTCTGAGCACAACAAACCTGCCTCGGTGCATTTCTGTGCGGCCTATTTCAGTCGCTTCTGATGGTAGGAACAATTTGTGATCGTGCCCGCGTGAGCAAGTCCTCGGTTTGAAACCCGTAGACCAAATAAACTCTCCTTTACCAGAGAGAGAGCAGCGATGTCAGTATTTATCATTATTCCCCTGCCTTCCGAGCCTATCAGTTTCAGCTGCCTAATCAGTCGATAGCCTCGTATTACAGCGTAGTACTAGTGGACCTAATGTCACTGACTCCTGTGAGATCAGTAGAGGTGTTCCGTTAGAAACCTTCACGCGACAGCAACAGAGAGACAATTAAATTCAGCTAAGGTTTACCAGGAGGCAATGCAATTCCAGTCGCAATATTACAGTATCTCTGATCCGAGTTGACGTGAGGAAATAAGGCGATGAAGGAAGCCTTTTCGGTAACATGATTTCTTTGGCTGTGTCAGTGATAGAGAGAGACACCATCTTTAAAATAATAATAATAATAATAATAACAATAATAGGCCTGATAATAATAATAAAAATAATAATAATAGCACTGGATTATCAATAATCCTCGCAAATTTGATATATTCCAGTCACTGCCTGCGTCTCCTGCTCCAAATAAACAAGACTATCTGTAATACGTAAACAATTTGCATTTACTGTAGGCTAACCTGGACACTGAGGGCAGCAACATCCACCGACATCGTCGCATGGGCGTGTGATTGCATCCGAGCAGGGGGACCATCAAGGTCCGTAACCCAATTTTGCAAAAAAACAAAACGCTTCTGGGAGTCCGTCCTCATGTGGGTCAGTCGGCTGTCCAGAGGTCCATCGTAATCAAACAGGCTTTTTCTCCAAAAAGACGAGGCATTTCGAGCACCGAGCTGTCAGTCTGTGGGCTGACTTTGCGTCCAGATATACCGGGGTGCCGTTCAAATATGCTGAAAGAGAAGCTTCGTTTGTCGTAGATCTACAAAACATCGGGATGGTCTAAGTAGAGTTACTATCGTCTCACTTACACCCATCATGTGCCGGTAGATAGGCTACAGCAGACAGTCCAGGAAGGAAAGAAGGATACAACAACCTATTGGAACGAGACTCGGCTGTGCTGGTGGTGGGGATGTGCCGGTGCATTGTGGGTAATGTCGTTTTTCAACGATCTCCCGCTGACCTACATCATTCTGGCAGCTCATATAACCAAATAATGAACATTGTTTCACAAAGAAAACAATTGAATCTCATTTCAAAGATTGTCGGTATGATATAGAATGCGTTACCCCGTTGGTTGAAGAGGATAATATCTTATATAATTCCTGTCTTACTCATGAAGCCACTTTATAAGACATAATAATGATAATGTAATGCTTAATTAATATTCCCCATTAGAAAATTGTCTTCTTGCTTTCGTCCTCTACAGAGGTCAGAGGTCAGACTCAGCTACAAATCAGCAGCTGGTACGGGTTCAGTCTATTGCTCAAGGGCACTTCAGCAGGGTGGATGCATGCTGACACTGAGGCTTGAACCTTGGTCCTCTGGTTGAAGGACAGTGTCTCTAACCACTAAAGCCACCCTGCTGCCCTACACATGGATCAAGCTCGGTACTGAAACTAAGAATTGCCTTTGAAGGTACAATATTGAAGGGAATTGACTTCCAGGACTAGACTTGATCCATGCCTGTAAAAACACCACTGAGTTTTTACTTTTTTTCATGCATAGAGCATATTAGAGTTAAGGGGAAACTCAGTAATGATTTCCTTGACCTGTGTATGCAGAAGATTACATTTAAATTCATTTTTCACATGTTTAAGTTTTTATATGAAAAGAATTCTAATCAGAATTCGGACTTTAATCTCTGAACTCAAATATATTTTTCAAATATGGCTCTAACCCTCTTCCATATGTGTAAGAATTCCCTGTTCCCTGAGAAAAGACTGTACAACCGAGACAGATCAAGGTTTGTGCACAGGGAGCCAATTAACGCAAAAGACTGCTGGATCACACAGTGTATACTTCATTAAAAATAAAGACCAGTTTATTATTATGTTTCTGTACAAAATAACTTACATTTTGTCTGAAAACCATTGCAAGTTAGAGGATACCAATCAAGCAGATATTCAATGACAATACAGCAATATTGTCTCTAATGAAATATTAAGCTATACTGACCCCTGGTGACTAATGATGGAAACACTTTGCCTTTACTGGGGCTTTATTGTCATGCCTCAGCCTCAGGGTTTGATCTTACTCCTCTAAGTGTACAAACGTCACCCAGTACTTAATTAGTTCTAGACACAAACTTTCCTTTGCATCTTTAGTCTGTCTTTTATAATGTATTTTATAATGGCAGTGGTGGGGCAGCTGTGGTGGAACTAGGATGCCTTTTTCAACTTTGTCCCTCAGCTGGATCATTTTACATTTACAATACAGGCATTTACATTTAGCTGATAGTCTTCCCCAGATGACTTACAATGACTGAGCAGGTAGGGGGTCTGTGTCTCACTCACGAACGCCTTCACAGGACGTAGGGCTGATGTGGGAGTCACAGCTGTGACCTTTCTGTTGTGGGACAGTCAATCTAACCACTAGACCATGCTGCTTCCCGGTCCTCTGCACCATCCACTGGTCCAGAGACAGCTGGCTGGGCTGCAGGATGGCTACAAGGGACAGGTAGTAGGTTTGGGAGTCCCATAGCAGCCAGTCAGGTGTTAATGCTGATCAGAAGCTGTGGATGGAGACTTTTGAGCTGGGTTCGGGTTCCTCCTCTCTGTCTCATTCCTCAAATGTTATAATTCCTAAAGGAGGTGTATGGCTGTCCCGGTCGTGTCTCTTTGCTAAGCTGTTACTAAGACCACAAAGCAGATCCACCTGCAGGATTTATACTTCTCATAGTTTCATGATGACGGGTCCATTGATATCTCTCATCAAAGAACACAATTATGTTTTCCTCCTTGTATCAGACAAAGAGAATTAGCAGAGGACTGAAGTTGTGCAGTCAGCTCAGGATCTGATTTGGGACCAAACCCTATTCCTGACCTCCATAAGAGAAAGAAGCATCTGCTGAGCAGTCGACCAGGTTCTTGGTTAGGATGAGAGGAGGGGTGATGGGTAATAAGGGAACAAAACAAAAATGGATGAGATAATTAAAGATTAAAGTGAGAGAAGTATGATGAGATGAATAAGGAAAGGGGGAAATAACAGGGATTGATTAATGGATACCGTACATTTTTAGATTGTCAGCATATAACCATAAGCCACTTGATTCTCTCTCTCCACACTATCAACCACAACATCCTGAGATTTCCGGGGATTATCACCAAGATCATTTATTAATTAGAAGAGGAAGTCAGCATTTGCTTCCCCCCCAGTGATTAAATTCGTGTGTTTTTCATCTGCTGAAACAAATGAAACAACGGACACTAACAAAGCAGACCTAGGAAACCAGTCAGCTTTGGCACTTTGTGTAAAGTGACGCAGAATGAAAAGGACCAGTCATTCTCTATGACAGGAGACAGCAATTGCCACCACCAACAACAATAACACCATACAGGAAGACAAATAAGGAGTCTGCTTGAATATTTGAAACCTTAAAGAACATTACACTACAATAGCCTGCAACGTTGAGCTGCACAAAAGGGAGAGGAGCGAGAAGTAGAAATGTGATATAATGTACATCGTGTAAGTGACTTTATCAATACTTAATCAGTGATTAACATTTTTATTAGTTGGAGTCACTACATGTTTCAGGAAGGCCTGACAGTAGTGGCATTTTAATTCACATGCATTTTCATCACATCCATTTTCATGACTTGGTTTGTTGGTTGTTACTTCCGCCACTCATGTTTTATGGTCTTATCTTACATATTAGAGGTTGATTAAATAGCAAAACAGGGCCATATAAAATAAATGATTGGATTATGTTTGACAACCACAAGGTTGTGCTATTCACTAATTAGTGAGTGGTGCATTATCAAAAATTGTCATGCAGCATGATGCAAATACAGAATCCTTCTCCATTGTCATTGTTGTAAACTTTACACACAGACTTAGTTTATCGTGCTATTCATATTATTTCCCAGCAAAGCACAGTATCCCGACAGTCAAACAGTCAAATGTGAGTCTGGGATGTCCAGACTCCTAGTTGTAGTGTACTGCCCCCTATGTGTTACTATCGGCAGGGTGCAGCAAGCAGAGCTGCGCAGGCGCAGTGTGTGTGCGGGCGCAGCTACACCGTGGTTTCGGTTGAGCATTCTTGGCAACGTCGAGCACGGTGAACAGGCAGTCGACCATCGGGCAATGAATGTTTCCACAATGTCTGGTGAATTATTTTAACGGGATACAAGTCGAACGAAAACAACAGAGCTTCAGTAGGTAAGGTACGTGGTCTTGTATTTTATCTGAACAATTTTAGTTGAACAGTACGGGCTATTTAACAACGTAGAAAAGTGGCGAGTCAACTAGCGAGCAAGGCAAACACCGAGAGCAGGCAAGCCAACCAACTTCAGTCAATGCAGTCAACAGCCTGCATACTACGGCGCAGCTTTCAGTCTGTGTTTCACCTGTCGGGGCTTTGAGCGGCTGTGTGCTTCACCTTGACCTCAGGTCACTCAGTAAGATAGATATATACCGTGAGATACGCCGTTTACCGCAAAAATATATTAACTACAAATATTCCCCAGCCTTCCTGATCATTAGGGCACCGTTGCGCATGCGTTCGGTGCTCTGCAGACTTCGGATTTGTAGTTTTTCGTACCTGAGTTAATCACAGTTGTGAGGGCCAAGCGAAAATAGTAAAACTACAAGTTCCAGACAATGGGGGCATTGTCTGGTTAGTTGGGAGCGAAGCCTAGCCAGCTAGTTAGCTTGGACGAGCTTTGAATTGCGAATAGTTGAGCTGCAATCGGAAGTTGCCATGGCAAGAGATTTGTTTCATTGTGCTGGACAGGAAATGTTTTGGCCGCGCGCATAGATTTCTTTTTGGAGAGTTGCAGAAGGTAGCAGTGATTAACACCGGCTGGCTGAGATAGGTGGTGGAACATGTTTTAATTGTGGTGATAAAAGGTAGATTGATTGATCATGCTCTTACCTGTCTGGACATGCATACTCTATCTGTTCTGCTGTCAAAAGACATGTGCACAATGCGCACGATTTGCAAGTGCATCGTGTGTGTGTGTGTGTGTGTGTGTGTGTGTATACATTGAATGGGGAGGTGATGCCTCGGCGTGTCGTCTCCTTCTCATAAAGATTCCCCTTGTTGCTGTGTCCCCCAAGCCACAGGAAATGACACGTCAAATATCACAGTGATAGATCTGTCGTGCGAGAGCAGCAGGGCAAGGCAGCACTCCACATATGCTGGGCTTCATTTGTTTTAGTTGCCATAATTATTATCAGGCAGACTCAGAGTATGATGATGAAGTGGCCTAACTTGGTTATCCTACTGTTTCTTTTAAATGAAAAACGACCATGTTTGCTCACTTGCCGGCTTCTGACAACATGACTCTTCAGCACAGCACAGCTCATTGGTGTCACGTTAATCCCAGTTACTGTAAATGGATGATCTTGTGTTCCTTGTTTTATTTGGAAAGAAATCAAACTTGAATACAGACAGTACAAGTTCTGAATAGTAAAGTTAATGGCGAATAATCATGACCAGGTGCTCCAAATTGTGACTTTAAACTCCCATTCCCTTTGATCAAAGACTGTAATTATCTGTTGTTAGCTTCTATGGAGGAATTCCCATCATTGTCTTATGGGTGATGCAGGTGGATGTATTAAAAGATCATACATTAAAAAGTAAAACTAAGCAGGCTAGCTTTTTGTGGCACGTATTGTTTAAAGTGAATATCTCTCCTTCAGTAATAACATATGGGGTGTCCTAGTTTTGCAGTGTGCACCTGCAGTGCTGTAGGTTTGAATTAATCTTTCGTTTTAGCTGATGCTCTTATCCAGAACAACTTGAAGTTATTGAGCAGGCAGAGATCCAGTGTCTTGCTCAACGATACTTTGACCTGACCAAAGGGTTGTTGATGAACACAACATTGACTGTTGTGGAGATCAAACCTGAGACTTTATGGTTAGGGAAAGTCTCAGCCCACTAGGTCACCCTACTCTCTTTATTTCTTTATTTCCTTCTCTCTTATCTTCTCTTGTATCTTTGTACTCTATACGTACTCCTCTTCATCCCCTATGGGACATAAGGCTGCAATGAGCTCTCTCTATTGCATTTTGTCCTTGGCAACATGTTGCGCCTCTCCCCATGACAGGTTCATCTTGTTCAGCTCCTCTTGTCACAGTTCTGCGCCAGGTTGTTTTGGGCCTCCCAGGTTTGTCCATCTTAAGGCAACTCTCGGGATCCGGTTCTGCTCTATTCTTAGCACATGGCCCAGCCATCTCAAACGTCTGTGTGTGATTTCTTTGGTGATGTTCCGGCTACCTGTGTTCTTGTACAGTTGGTGGTTGGAGATTTTGTTTGGCCAAAAGATATGGCACCCTACTCTCTTTATTTCTTTATGTCCCTCTCTCTTATCTTCTCTTATATCTTTGTACTCTATGCTGTCTAAGAAAGCAGAGATTCCATAAATTGATCACTATTGATTGCAGGAAAAACTGCAATACCTGTGCTGTTCAACGCAATGTATTTACATTAGTCAAGGCAGCAGTATGTCTCTGCGAGCTGTTTTTAATGTATTTTTTAAAAAACATTTGGAGCCTGTGACTTACAGGAGGTAAGGCAAACCTGCAGTAGAACAGAAAGTGGTAGCCTATCATCTGACTGTGGCAAATACATCGGTGGGTTTAGACTTTTCATGGACAATAATGGCAATAGAAAAAAAGTAAAATTATGCCCGCGTCTTTAAAGTCTTTATGTCCATGATTGTTTGGCCCTGTCTTATTCAGTGATGTGCTATGATGTTGCCTAAGTAGCCTAATCCTATATGACAGTTGTTGTAATTCTTTTGTTGTCACCATTATAGGTGCTACAGCAGGTGATGGGCCCACAGTAAGGGGAGTTACACAGGGCCTTAAAATTTAACCTTAACATTTAAACCTCAAGATTGTCACTGACATTTAATATTTGTTTTTAATATTTTGTGACTTAGCCTATTTGACCAGTAAGACTATCTCTTTATCCATGCTAATCCATGCTCATGTTCGTAACTTGGGCCCGTCATCATTGTAAAGCGCCTCCAGTAGTAGGCTAGTAGTTCCACTGGGGTCCGGATAAGCTTTGTTTGCAATCTGTGATTGATCTTGAGGAATATGTCATAGTTTCTGCCTCTGATATTTCAGTGTTACAAACAACTGCAAGAACAAAGGATCTTGTCTTCAAAGGGAACTGAAACCGGGCCACCTGAGTTATTTCCCCTGTAAACATTATTGTGAATCACAAACCCCTATCTTGGTGGTGACTCATCAGTTGTTGATTTCCCTGTTCCTTTTTGTCTTGACAAGTTATCCTGATAAATGTGCTCACAGGTACAGTATGCCATCATGGTCATGAACAACAAAATATCAGGTAGGAATATGAGGTAAATCTGTACAAGTTAACATGGATTCTAAGAGGGTCGCTCGCAATGTTTTTAAGGCAGCAAAGGTGGCGTTTACTGCCAGTACCGGTTTGAGCCGTCGTCTCCCAAACACGACACCTCGACAGCCCTCCTGCCGTTTGTAATTTTAGAACTAAAAGACGGATACTTGCCAGGTTTCTCTTTAATCCCTCAAGGCATCCTGGTTAAATAAAGGTTAATAGAAATGCACAATTGGCTAGAATTGCGCGTGAGAAAACACACACACACACTCTCAAACATCCCAAAAAGCATCCATCACGCTCATTAGTGTATCCTGATAGGTCATGGAGAGGGAGGAAGATACCTTAGGCTATAGATACCATCTGGTCCATGTCAGGCTACGTGGTGAAGGGGTGGGCGGGGGGGTGGGGGGTCAGCATGGAGTATTGTTTTGAACTTGGGCTCATCTAGCTCAGCCATCGTTAACTCATAGTCAGCTATAATAATTCATCAGATGACTTGTCTACTTCAGGCCTTAGGCATACCTTTCTTATGAGAGCACATTTGACATTGATTTGTCTGTGTTGATCGCACACACAGTTATGTTAGTCAATGTGCAATTTGTACTGCAGCCTGGTATTAGATGAATCAACATTAGACCACCTACAGTGCTGCAGCTCCCCTCACTCTCTTTGATGTGCTTGGCTCCCTCGAGGGTCTTGTTCATGAGTCAGCATGCATGACAGTGTCAAGGGGTTAGAGATTTATAGAAAGAGGAGCACACCATGTTTCTTGAAATGAGTCTCTACTTTATGGCCTTGTGTGCAGCAATAAAACATTTGCTAGGTAGATAGGTCTGTCTATCTATCCAGCCTGCCTCTGCCTTTCCTCCTCTCACTCCCTCAGAGGTCAGATTCCCTCAAGGTGTTGTTTACCAATCTGAGTCTCCCTCCCAGGGAAGAGGATGAATCAGAGAATCACAAACCTGCAAGTAAATGCCCAAGATGTGCTTGCGTTTGGCTGACAGTTTGTGTTGATAACGTGCCCTTTCCATCTCGCTCTCGGAGGAGGGAGAGAAGATGGGGTCTTCTCGGTACGGAGTGGGTCTCCCAGGCACACAAGAAGAGGCCAGGTCCTAGGCTACATCCATTCCTCTCTGGACTCCTCTGTGCCGGGTCTGTTTGACTGGGGTAAATATAGCCTGTTGGTTTTAGCTAGAGGATAAACACAGATGTTGAGGAGGCCTTTCTTGCCACAGGTCGGCCTGCATCCTCCCCCTGGTCAGCACTGGTGGCAGAGGAGGAGGACAGGGAATGCCCCACCGCTCCCATCCACCCACAAAACACTTTAACAGGGTTATTGGACTTAGCACAAAGCATTTGACAGGGTTATAGGAGACGTATACATGGGCTACAAAGTGTTTGGACAGCCTGACAAAGGACTGTACATAGAGAGTGATTTATACAGACCCGTATATGGCTGTCCATTTAGTGATTTAAAGTGGAGGCCACTCTGCAGATTCACAAATGGACGTCCATTTAAGAAAGAGCCTGTACTTAGCCCTCTCAAGAGTTCTGATGAGTGGCCGCTGTTGATGGCTTTACTAGGTGAGATTAAACTTGAGTACAGGGGCCTAAGTCTGTTGAAACAGGGGGAGGGCTTAGGGAACATTTTCACACACAGGACCACAGGAAAACCAAATCTGCCTGTTTGGGTTATCTCTCAATTCTCACGCGGAATCCAAGGCCTCGGCATGGAGGAGTTAGACTCACTGTGATAACTGGCTATAGGCCTGCTTGGTCCTTGAACAGTACTGGATTAGCTTAAACTCCCCTTTCCATAACATTATGAGCCCTTATCTGTTGCTTTCCTCGCTTTTGTAATGCGTGTGTCTAGCCCATAGGCTTCTTACAAATGGGACTGCTGATGTTAAATAGTGTTTCAGTGCTGCAAGAGGCCGGCGATGACAGGAGCACAAATCATGCATGCTGATCTCTAGGGAACTGCCTTTGTTCTAGAGACTTCCAAGGCATTCAGACACGCATCCATTAATATGAATTGTCATGCAGCTGAGAGAGGCAGGCGCCACCTTGCTTTGTAATGTCTTACTTCCCTTTATTCTCTCTTCCTCCTGTGTTTCCTTTGCCTCTGGATTTGGGCTCGTCTGCTGCTCCAAGGGGAAGAGCATGAAGGGCCTAGCTACCATGTTGTTACACCTGCTTAATGTCTGTCCCTAACTGAGGCTGCACACATAGGGCCATGGCTGACAGGTGGTGTGTGTGTGTGTGTGTGTATATGTATGTGTGTATGTGTGTGTGTATGTGTGTGCACGCCCGCGCGCACAAAGAGCTCTGTCATACACCACCAGGGGAGAAATGTTCTGGAAAAAGAGGAAATCCTGGATGAAAGGATAAGGAAACAGCTGATTCTGTCTCCGTCTGTTTTATGGAGTGAGGAGGAGTAAATTAACCTCATGCGCCCCACACACATGGGCTTGACCATCATGCACCTGTCAGCTCATAAGCTCACTTGCTGTCTGTTTTACTCAATGAATTCTGGGCCTGAGCGCACAGCAAGGAATCTAAAGCTACAGTTATGCTTGTTATTTCGATGCCACTTTTTTCATCCGGTCACAACAGGGCATATTAAGTGACTGGACATAGAAAAATCGGATTTTACTCACATTGCTTCAAGTCTTCAAACCAGATGAAAGCGATCAGACATTGTGATGGGAATTCATTCTTCATAGACTGGACAGATTCCAGCCACAATGTGTATACAAAAAATGTAAAGAGAGGGAGACTGGAGGGAAAAGTAGTACAGACACCGATCTAAATAAATACACCCAGCAGAGATGCTTAACAGCCACTTTCAGGCCAAGTGTGGACATGCTGTGATGTGATCTCATAAGATTTGATCTTTAGAGTATAGTCTAGTACTCAAAAATCACACCAAAATGACAAATGTCACAGAGTTTTGACTGTATAAGATTGTAAGTTAGAATATGATGACGTGGCACCTGAACAGCGAACTGAGATGCACTCGAGACATTTTAGGTGAATGAGGAAGTGTAAAGGCCCTTCATCTCGGTCAGTGGCGTGAATCACCGGTGTTACCATTGTAATCATCCGGCCCACGAAGTTGAACAATGAGACTTTTGCGTCACTTCGAAACATGTGCATGTATGAACACACAGCAATAAAAGCATCATTGTAGCCTCCAGACACATCACCTGAGATTCCATCTGTGTTTTATTTGGAGGTGATAGCCGGCCTCTTGCTCACTCCGGCCCTCTCCGCTGCCTGTTTGGGGGTCGAGCTGTTGGACCGGAAGTGAGTGTGTTCTGTGGAGGATGTGAGTGCGTGGTGGAGATGAGTGTTGCTATGAATCAGACGATAGCCATCAGGGAGATTAGTGAGTAGGAATGGGCCTTACAATACATGAATCAATCACCCAGATAACACAAATTGACAGTTCATAGGACATGAGTAAAACAAAAAAAAACCCAGTTAACCCAATTTAATAACTTACTGACCTCTCTCTGGCATGCTGATATCCTGGACTTTTCCTATTCATTGTTGGGATAGTTTGGGATTAGCTCATCTTTCTGGAGAGGAAGAAGGCTCCTCTGTACTCCAGCTGCATGCTGGAAACACTGGCAGGAGAAAAGGGTGTAACACAAAACACCACCAGGAAATGTGTAGATAGATTTGCATGTTTCCCCTTCCTCTGTCATTCAGGATGTTTTGCCGTTGGAGACCTGCACGTACTTAAAAACACAGACAGACAAACACACACACACAGTTTCTCTCGCATGCATGTGTGTGTGTGGTTATGTGGGTGGGTGGGTATGGGAGTTGGTGAGTTTTTAAGATGTTTTTAGTTATTTTTTCCTCTGTCCTGATGTGAGATGTTTTATTAGACTACATCAAAAGTCAAAGTCTCTTTCTTCTCTCTCTTACTGTGGAATGTGTGTAGAGAGGCATGCATGTATACGGTCCCTCCCTGTGCCTCTTCATGGCTCAGATCTCCAGCTATGACGGCTGACTGTGGAGTCATTGTTTTAATGCTAATTGAGTATAGCATGTGGTCATTCCATGAATGCCTCTTGGCCCATTTTTTTTATGGTACTGTATCAAAATGTGCATTTTTTTCCTCCTCATTTTCAAATCAGATTTGATACTGGAATGGAGGCAATTTGGTGGGCTATTTTCACGCAAGTTCAATGGGTCCACTCGACGCAGAGGAAGGGTATGGTATGCTAATGTGTTGGTGCGTAGGCAGAACTGTGTGGATAATATACTAGGTCTGTTCTGTGAGTGAGACATAAGGGAATTTCTGAGAAACATATGCAACCGTTTTGTTTTGGGGCTTTTTTAAAAATCTTACTGAGTACATATTCCAGGGTGTGTGTGTGTACACGAAGGCTGCAATAATTATTATTCAATATTATCGACAATGTCAAATCATCGATCAGTATTTCCTGTTGTCAATTTGTCATCCGATACCCAAGCCCATTTCCTCTCTCACTCTTCATTTGTATTGGAAAATGGCTGATGCACGCAGCAGTTCAAGAGCGTTCCAGCAAGCTTTCAAAACAAAGACTAAAGTAGAGTGAACATAAAACTGTTCCCAAACGCTATATAGTCTCAGTTCCAGTAGCAAATGTGGCAAATTTTACAGTTTCATTTTGAAGGCAAATCAGCTTACTTCTGGTCTTATTCTGGCTATTTCTGGCTGCCTTTTTGCAGCTACATGTGCCAACATTATGAAAATAAAACATTGCATGGTAGATTACATAGCATCCTCACACTAAATGTAAATCTGTTGTGTGAGCACAGTGTTAAAGGGGAATGCCGCCCATTTTCAGTAGGAAAATATGTCTTTTTCTACCCTTCGGGGAGTACTTTGATCATTGGCAAAAAGTTTCAGTTGGTTATAGAGCCAGAATTGCCTCTATATGCTCCACATGCTCCACATGAGCAGCTTTCGTACCTCGGATGCTAAGTTGGCACGCCCCCTGCTCAGTGCAGTGCAATGTCAATGGGAGTTTGGTTGTAAAACTTGAACCCTGCGATTTGAAAGCAAATTGAGAGCTTATTTGAGTGTCTCCATCTGAATGATTCTGAAGTGTCGACTGTTTTGTAAAAGAAAAGGTAATTGGGTCTCGCAAAGATCCACCTCCATCCTCCAATATTCTCTGTTTCGCTGCTACGCTGTATGGTCGGGGATGGAAATGAGTGGAATGAAAAATCCCCTTTTCTTCCCAGACATGTATTATGTGTTTTTTGTGTCCAGTAAGTGTGCAGCAGTGACAGCCCTGTTACTGTCCCCTAGGAGTGGGCCAGCGAGCGACGGAGGGGAGAAGGAAGTGACAGAAGTTAGGGTGTTTTCTCCACACAACAGTAGAGCCTGTTATCATCGTGGGAGAGGAAGAGACGGTTGAGCTGATAACCCAGACCGAGAGAAATGGCTTGACAGGGGAGGAGGGATAGGAAGAAAGACGGAGGGGGAGAGGGAGAGACAGATGAAAGAAGGTTAAAAAGGAGGTCTGTTGCTAGAGGCTGAACAGGCCCATGTGCTTTCTCCTCCTCTTTCACCTCCCCTTTTCTCTCTCTCCTTTCACTCTTGAGCGCTGACTCGTCCTCCCTTTTCTTATCCTCTTTTCCCCATGACCTCTTGGGCTCGGCTTTGAGTAGATAACCGTCTGGTTCAGCGTTTCAGGCGGGGCTTTACCTGGGAAATAATACACACAAAAAAAAAAGCTTAGCCAAGAAACAAGAAACACCTTGGAGAAAAACCAATGGAAGTGAGTAAAAAGATTTTTTTTTAAAAAGTGTGTGAATGTGACAGAATCCCCCTAGAGAGAGAGAACGAGGGTGTGTGAATCTGCGGAGGAAATGTGCAGTCTGTTGTGCCGTTGTCTCTGGAGAGCGCCAGGGTGTATGTGCTTGCTTTTGCAGCGCAATTCACTGGATCTCCTCCCATTGTGATGAATGTAGTTAGGAGGAGCTACGTGAAAAGGCTTAGAACAAGACGAAGACAGTGGACGTATTGTCTCTCTGCTGCAGCAACCAGGTGACTGTGTCTCTGTGTGTGTGTGTTTGTGTGTTGAAGGTCACTGCTATCACCCCACCCCTTGATAAAAACTCGCTTGACCCACTTTGTTGCCCAAGGCGCGCAAACACTCGACACAAGCTCCCTCCTCCCCTCACCCTTGCACTTGGGCAACCGCTCTGCTCCCTTCCCTCTCCGGAGCCTGAACTCATTCACTCACTGCTCTCAGCCCAAACACCTCAGCACGCACACGGCTGCATCCATTTACATTTCTGCTGTGCAAATGCTGTTTTTTTTTTGTTTGTTTCCTTGGCCGTGCACTTACGCACACACGCACACACACGCACGCTCGTCTACAGTGGGCTGTGTTTTTCCAGTGGTTCCCACGTCTGAATTTGACAGGAATGTTGGCAGCCCCGTGGGGAGCCTCTAGGCTCTATCTGCTTTTTTCTCTTTTTTCTCTCTCTCTCTCTCTTGCATCCCCCTCTCCTTTTCCCCCTTTTTCTCTCTCTCCCTTTCTCTCCACTCTCTTTCTCTGTCATTAGTCAAATGTTTTCACTCCACGCTGTTGCTGTCTGCGCTTGGAAAACAAGTAGGCCTGTGTGTGTTTGTGTGTGCACACATGCAGCTTAGTGTGGGTGTACATGCATGCATGCGTGAGTGTGTGTGACTGTGGAACCACGCCCTGGACTCACGCCATGCTTCAAACCAAAGTCAGAGAGAGAGAAAGAAGTTCTGGATGGATTTAGCTTGTTGTGACAGCGCTCTGCACTGGTTTATGCTGGGACAGTGATGACTGTGGATTGTGCTCTGATGAGTGAGCAAAGTGACAGCCTCACAGTCCTTCACACCATCCCCGCTCCTGTAGCAGGGAGCACGCAGCAGCCGGGTTTGAGAAATGGGCGGTTGCATATGCCGCTGCAGTTCCTCAATTGTATTTTCCTAGTTACAGAAACGCTTCAGGTTAGGATTGCAGTCGAGGATGGCTGGAACGGACACACCTTCTACCGGGCGGTCATAACCGGCCAAATTCCATTTTAGAGATGCCTCTGTCGGTCCAGATGCCTGACATAGTTTCAAGGGGCTGAGATCTCTGTCGGGGCTCAGTACTCCCCTCGCCTCCCTTGTGATTGATGCTGCGACCTGAAAACCAACAAGCATACATAAATTATCGCCGCTGCTTTTGTATTAGAACCATATGCTGGTGAGAGGGGAGGGAGTTTTAAAGAGCGCTGAGGTTGACCTCTGGTTTCTGAAGGCAAGGTGTTGACAGAACTCTAGTTGGATCCTGTGTCTCCATTTAACTTGCCAGAGTAGGGCGTTCATATGGGCTAGTCAAGGACGCACATGCACACACAGACACACACACACGCACAATGCTACTGTGAGTTGAAAGGAACCACACCTTGCTCCTGTTAAGCCTCTCTCAGCAGAGACAAGCCCTTCTTTATAATATCTTCTGAATAGACTGTGGCTATTAACCTGAGCTCACCACCTGCCTCTCTTCTCTAGGCCAGGAGAAGTGTGTATGTGTGTGTGTGTGTGTGTCTGTGAGATGCATTTACGTATGTGTTGTAACAAATCTATGTAGTCACCTTTGAGATTTGCTTCTGATGCTGTTTGCTTGGGTTTAATGCCCATGCTTGCTGGCTGCATTCTTTGTTTCTCCTTTCTCACAGCCTCAGTTTGTACAGTTTTTTTTCTGTAGCTCTGTGTTTCAGCTCAGTCTCAATGGACCTACTGTACTCTGTTTGCTCTAGCTTGCTACAGTCCTGCAGGCAAACAGAGCCTGGTCTCTCGGGGGTCTGGGACTGTTCTACAGTGGAGGCAGGCCCGCCATGCAACAGTATTACAGTTTCACCATAGCCTCATGTTACCGCGGTGTCTGGCTAGTGACGCTATGTGAGACGTGTGGGTGTGTGTGTATGCACATGTGTGTGTAAGTATTGGCTAGCGATTTTGTGTGCACTCCAGATGTGTGTTTTGTCTCGCAAGAGCTAAACATGCACAGAGGGTACACAGAAGAACAAAAACATACACACAGAGGTAAGGTTATAACTGTACACACACAGTGGGCTTATGTCCTCAGAAGGGGGGACGGGGGAGAGGAGGGGCGAAACACTAGATCACACACTACAGTAGGTGTAAAAGAGGAAGAGCAGCAGACCCTTGTAAAAGAGAGCTGTATACCCTTGGGCAAGGAATATGCTGCCCCTGGCCTCCGTTGGATTTGTACAAGTGTATGATTTGTGTGAATGTCTATCTGTATGAAGTTGCATGTTCATGCTTTGGTGCATGTCTTCTCCAGTTAATCTATCTTACCCCCCTACCCCCGCATCTCCAAGTTTTCTGTGGGACTCTCTTGAAATTGCTCCCCTTAGCTGGCGCTGGCAGACGGACAGAGAGGGGGGAGGAGAGGGGGAGGAGGGGGAGGCCAGAGCGATTATGAGACTTGGGGTGTGCTTTAACCCACTTAGCACACCATCCCAGGGTCTCCTGCCAAAACGGTGAGCTTAGTGCTTTTAATCCTCTTCCCCAAGTGAGCCGATAGTTTGCTGCTTACGGCTGCTCTCTTGTCTTACTGTCTAGAAATTGTATCTATAGAATAGCTTTTTTTGTCATGTTTGTTTGTTTGTATCAGCTGTGTTTGGGTAAGCCTAGCTATTTGTCTCATAAGTGGATGCATATGAGTATGGATCTTGCATCATGCAGTGAGGTTGTGTGTGTTTGTAGCTTGCCGAGTTGTCAGGCAGTTTCTCGGTCATAAACACACCAGTGAAGTAGCCCTGGTGTGGTTTGAAGTGAGCCTCCCTGTTGGTTCCTCCAGCATTCACAGCCAGGCAGGCATGTTTATTTACCCCCACTAGAGTGGGCTCTGCTGGGCCGGCCTCTGCCCCAGGGGTCTGTCTGCAGTGCAGTGTGAGCCCCGGCATGCCCATCCTCTCCCAGCATACACCCACCACCGCATGCCTGTTTTCCCCACTATGCTGGGCTCCCTCTCTTAATAAAATGGGCTCATAACGCCACGTTCCTTGCATTCTTTGTGTGCAGGCCTCTCTTTTTTTTCACATGCATGGATGGGTGCCACAGGGCTGCACTGAGCAGTGTAGATGGCACCACTGATGAAAGCAAAAATACACACAATGCTCGCAGTGTGGCTGATTGTTGTTGAGATTTCGATCTGTTTGTCGGCCAGTATAACGTATTTATGGCATAGCGGATTTCCACATCAGTTTGGCTGCATTTCAAGAAGTTTCTTCTGTTGTGCGTGCCTGCAAGTGTAACTACAAAGTGAAGAGCTGAGATGGAGGCGGGAGGAAGCAAGAACAAGTGAAGGCTGATTCGGTGGTGGGGGTGGGTTGTCGGAGCAGCAGCCCTGTCACTGTAGGTTTACGTCTGGACGGCCCCCCCCTCCTCCTAGCAGAGCCGAGTCACGGCAGAATCGGGGTCAACCACGCTTCCTCAGTTGCTACCCAGTCCTTCTTTTATCCCTCTTTCCCCAAAACAAACTCTATCCACTCTATTTCTCCTCTCATCTCTGTCATCTCTTTCTCTGACCTCTTCACTCAACTCATTCTCTCTGTTCTTTCTCTCTCTCAACTCATTCCCTCTCTTCTTTTCCTTCATCTCATGCCTTTGCTCTGCTTAGCTCCCTTCTATGCCTATAAGGGGAAGAAGACGGGGTGAGATTTATAATTAACAAAGGCTGATTCCAACAATGAAAGGGAGAGTTGTCTGAAAAGAGTGTATGTGGGAGGAGGGGTGAACAAATTGGGCCTTTGACAAGAGCGTATATCAGATAGATGCTGAAGAAGAAGAAAACCACACAAATGAGAGACACTGAGTGACGCGAGCTGGAAGAGGTTGCACTGCTTTTGTATGCAAGTTTTGGCCAAGTCCAAGCCGCTTAGTCATGGCAGAACTCCACTTTCAAAGCAGCCTAGAGGGAGAGTACAGTACAGTGGTACGCAGCCCAACCAACGCTGCATAGATGCTCTGTCTCTAGACTCTGATGAGCTCGGGCAGCCATGAAGACTCGTTAGCATCTCATAGAAGACCTTTGTCCCTCCAAGACTACATTATCTCTGCTGGAATCAACACAAGAGCTCTGTGTCGCTGTAAACCGACATCCTTTCCTGGTCTAATGTCAAATTTAGCATGGCGTAAAGGCAAACATCAGTAACTGCTTTTTGTGTTTTAAAAGGTCAAAGGTCATGACTTGGGTTTAGATTTAATCTAAACAAAAATTTTACAAATAAGTGCTATAAAATTATATACTCGTGCACCAACAAAACATTTGTCAGGGCAGGAGATACATTTTTAAGACATTTTTCTCAGTTTCACAACTCATGCAATTGCCACTCTTTGGCTTTGTAGGGCAAGAATGTACTATCTCAATGATCAATTCATACATGCCAAGTTAAAGGTTTCCTCCAGGAAGGCAGCAGCAAAGAGGGGAATGCGAATGCTATCCAAAACTAACCCTCTGTATTTCAGAGGAAGCAGGCCTGCTCCAAGGCTCTGAGGCAGGGCCTGGTCTGGTCTGGCCTGGAACAGCCTGGCCGGTCAAACAGATGGCCCAGTGCGGGCCGGGCTGGCCGAGGGAGGGGCTGTCCTGACAGACTCTTAACCATCTGGGCTCCTTGGGCCACAGTGACTTCTCCTCTACCCACACCTGGAACAACTGATACCTGCTTCTCTCATTATTATTCTATCTCTAAATCTAGAATAATAATGATGATAATGCGATACTTTATTGATCCCTGTTGGGACATTCTCTTTTCACTTGCCCCCCTCCAGGGAGGTCAGAGGTCAGGGTCAGCTACAGATAAGCACCCATGGAGCTAGTAGGGGTTCAGTGTCTTGCTCAAGGACACTTCAGCAGGGCGGACGTTTGCTGACACGGGACTTAAACCTCGGACTCTCTAAACACTAGACCACTCTGCTGTCCAGAAGAAGCCCTCGACGTGGATAGAAATGAATGATCTTACTGCTACCTGAAACACAGGCGCAAGTTTTAATGTAATTTTTCCAAAGTGCTTGCGTTAGATTGCTATTACACAATTGTGCATAGACCCACAACTTTAGGGAAGTTTTTCAAACTACTCACTGCTTGAATCACTGCAGTGACCTACCCCATATGTAATGTTTCTACGTTTTTTTTTTCAACGAAATGTGGAACTGACATCTTTTTCAACTCGGTAACACAGTGAGTAACACACTGGAGTGGTTTGTGTGGCTTTGGACATTTGCTGCAGCGTTTTGAGCTGAAGTCCAAGGTGATGTGGTGGAGCACAGAGGCTGGGCCCAGCCAGCCTTCAGTCAATATTTGCTTTTGTCAGTGCCTGGCCGCTGGCAGGAGAACAAACTAAAAAGGCCTGGGCAAATTTCTTTGCCCAGGCACAGAGGGACAGAGTTTCTCTTGGTTGTATCCAGAGTTGAGACCTCGGCTCTAGCATTGGCTACATCCTAGCTGCCACTCTGGTTGACGCTTTTAGTGTGTGTGTGTGTGTGTGTGTGTGTGTGTGTGTGTGAGAGACACCTGTTCCTAATGTTCTCCAGGTCTGGGTTTATAAAAAGCATCAGAGCAAACCACAGTTCTAAGTGGTTAGTGGGTGGCTTGAGCAGAAGGTTCATTAGACGGCTACCATCTATAGCACTCATGATCCTCTGTGTGTGTGTGTGTGTGTGTGTGTGTGTTGCTTTAGCTTAATGTTTGCATCGTGAGCTGCTGCTGCCTCTTAACTGCAACACGCCGTCAGCAAACAGCTAACAGCTTGGACACAGGCCACCCAGCGAGTACTGGACACTCTGCTGTTTGTCTCCCACTCTCTCTCTCTTTCTCCCTCTGCTCTGTCCATCTGGCAGGCGGAGATAGAGAGAGATGAGCAGTAATACACAGGTGGAGAGAGTGGCTGGAGTGACCGAAAGGGCTAGAAAATAGAGAGAGAGACGAATGAAGAGGCCAACAGAAAATGGAGGGGGGGGAAAAGTGGAGGGAAAAGAGATAAGGGTAAAGATACAGAGACACTAATAAGTAGAAAGAAGGTGTGGGCCAAGGGCAAAAGTGTCTCTCTGTTTCCGCAACACATGTGCCACATAAAGAGACAGGGTAGTCTCATTAACGAGACCTTTCACAGATGCTTTGAAGGGAGCCGCACCCCCCAAAACCCTCGCCCCCTCCGACTAGAGTTGCGGTGTTGGAACACACAGGAAGTTGTAGTCCTCTAGGAATAAGCTTCAGTGTATTTTTTGCGATGAATGTTAATTTCTCCAGGGTTTCGGTTTTGTTCCCAATATATTTTTTGCCTTATAACACATAATAAGCCGTCCTGATCATATTTTATCAGCATTCTACCCCAAAATGGATCAGATAACATACTGTATCTAAAAGCAAAGCTGTCCCATATTTTCTGTGTATGTTAAGCCAGGTAGTCATTGTGTGTGCATGTATGTATTGTGTGTATGTCTGTCAGTTAGACAAATTGTTATTCCTTGTACATAGAGGTGTGCAGTGAGTCATGGCGCAGTGAAACTCGATTGCCTGGTTTCCTCAAAGCCATCTTTGCTCTCCTGTGTATGCTGCGGTGATGAAGTTGTATTTCCTGTTTGGCCAGGAGTTCCAGCAACCGGCGGCTTTGTTTGGGGTTGTGGGTTTGGGCTGTTTGAACGTGTTTACAGGGAACTGTTCCACAAGAGTGACAGGCATGGAGACACACATAGACGCTCGCACACAAAAATGTATCTGCTTGCTGTTTGAATGACGTATGAATACTGCAGTGAAGTCACCTTCGAAATAGGTTATGTGCTTTATCTCCCTGTTATCACCTGATGGCTGGGCAACTGCTGAAGGGGAAAAGGCCAGTCCAATTCAGGATTGTCAGTCAGGCGTGAGGCACATGACTCCATATCTGCATGCTATCAAACTTCAGCATGATTTATTTCCTCAAGTATCTAATACAAGGAAGTAGAGGTAACTTAAACTATGAATCTTTACACCTTAGCGGCTAATTTTCATCTCCCAGTCAGATGAAGCAAAATGCATAAAATCCAGGTGTAATGCACTGAAGATTCAGTCATCCACAGCACCTCTGGGGTGGTGAGAGACTCATTTGGTCACATTAATAGGAAAGTGTAAATGCAGTGCATCTCTGATTCACATACAGTAACTATGTAAATGCAAAGAAGTGCGCTATCACTTTCTAGGTGCTGTGGTGGACGGTTGGGGTGTACGCATGACTGGAGTGAGTGAAACTACGTTACTTTAAAAACATTACTTTAAAAACTCCACCTGCTAAACACCAAAGTGCTGCGGTAGCACAGTGGTGTTGAAGAGAACTGCTGAACAAAATGCTGAACAAAATATTTAATTCATGTATTGACTTAGCCACCACAGTTAAAAAATCATGGAGTTACTTCCTGATGTGTGGATGTACAGCGCCCCAGCTTCCAGTTGGTTGATGCTTGTGTGACTTCTACCGTACTGTCTGGTGTACAAGTGCACTCTGTTTTTCCCTAATGCACAGGGACTAACCCTAAACATTGCGTACCATAATTCTCCTGAGCTCGTAATCTTTTGCGTGCTGCTCCATCCAGGAACCGCATCCAAATCTCCAACAGGTGGCATGCAGCTTGGATAGTAACATACTTGTCAAAAGTGTCATCGTGTATCGTGACATTTGTACATGGGGAACAAGCAAGAGGAGGCATTTACTGTAAATTTTAGAGGATGTAAATATTAGGAGAGGAAGTGAGGTGCGTGGTAATCGCTTTGCGGCTGTGGGACTGTACAGAATCTGTAATCTGACAGTTTTTGTTCCCGCTGTTCAGAACACCTATTGATGGATATGTGATTGGGGGAAAAAAACTAAAACAAAGAAGAAGTAAAAAAGTTTAATTTATGACACCATGACTAGAGGAAAAATGGATTGCTCTGCACAGTGTTATCCCAGTATCAGATTGTCAGCAAATTTGCTGCATAGTAACACTTCCAATATTTTTAGATGAGTTATGCCCAGACTCAACTGTTGGGTTGAGACACCAGGCAGTTAGTTTCAACCACTTTCCAGACTGTGAGAATTTTCAGTCAGCCGTTCCAAATTTGACTGACTGGCTTTGAAACATAGAGGATCATATTTTCGGGGTTCCCCCATGCCCCCTCCCTCTATTTTCCATGTTCCCTGCCTGTCTTTGCAGTTCAACATTTCCATGTCTGCCTCTCTCCCACCTTCTCCTTTCATCTTTCTTTGGCTGAAAGCAAGCTGATCCTAGAAATCACTCAGCAACCCGACCACAGGAGCAGGGGGGAGAATCTAGAGAGAAGAGAGTTGGGTCTCATAAATGAGTTTTGGGAGAAAATGGTTCTTCTCTAAATGAGTTTTAGGAGAAATGGCTATCAGAGGATTTTGATAGCCAGTCAGGGAGGAAACATTAAGGCTCGTTCTTGTCTTGTGGCCCACAGAAATAAGTGTTTGGTGTAAAAGTGTTGTGATCAGAGGATTCCTGAATAGCCAGGCGCCTAAGGGGCACAGGCGCAGCTCATTCTCTCTCAAATCTGGGACTCTGGGATTCTGGGAATAAATATTAGAAATGGAGGGAACTTAGTAGGCAGGTTTTACAAGGAGGCAGCAGTAGTTGGCCGTGCTCAGCGGGAGAGGGAGGAGGAGGGAGGAAGAAGGGAGTGGTAGATGTGTTTTTAATTTCCTCCAGCGGCTCTGTGCCTGCCTGCCTGCTGTTGCCTGCTGTGCTGCTTCTCTCCAGAGTCCCCGTGGTGGAGAGAAGGGGCCTGGGCCAGGATCACCTCAGGACAGGGTGGGGGGAGGAGAGACACGGGCTCACGAGGGGGTTGTTCCAACATCTTGGGATAAAGCAGGCTGTGGTGAGGAGGTGAAAAACACACGGGCCAAGGGAGAGGTTGGGTGAGGACAGGAGACGGCACGTTGCTTGTTTGAAGTAGACAGTTCATAAACATGATTTTGGCCACAAATCTCGAGAGCAGTTCATTTTCACGCTTGGGTCAGGTTCCTTCCTTTCTACTGTCAGACAGCCTTTCCTCACATTACAGCTAGGACTCCCCATGACTGCCTGTACCTACCCGAAGAAGAGAACTGGGTTTAAGAGTGGAAAGACTTGCGGGGGAAAAGTCTCTGACCCTCTTCATGTCGGCTTCTCTCCATCTAGAAGTCAGAAAACCTCCTTGATGTCACAGCCTATTCTCAGGGATTAGTTTCCATCACTATGTTGGATTTCTGTTGTTCGGATTCCAGAGAGGCAGTAGACTAAAGGCCCTGACACACCGGGCCGTCGGTAAGCGTCGGTGTCCCTAGTTTTTGCGGTGTGTCCCGCACCGTCGGCACTAGTCGGACCCTGTCGGCGTCTTTTCGGCCGATTGAGCATGTTGAATCGGCGTCGGAGCCGTCGGTGAGAGAGATCACTCTGATTGGTAGTTCGTGTTTTGCCTCTGGATGATTGGACTGATAAATTCCTTCAACATGTGGAACTGAACAGGAAAGAGCCGAGCGAAATTTTTAAAATCGGAGGTTTCATTTATCTCCAGCTCTCGACACAGGTTCGGGAAAGCCCCTTGAGCCTGTCGCTGGAGTAACGTTATTCATGATTTCACCCATTTAGTGCGGTTTCTCCTTATTTTTCGCCTCCGCCTCTTCCTTTCTTCTTCCACAACCAAAAGACCAAGGGCTGACAACGCCAGTGCCATTTGCAACTTCTTATCAGACATAAGGTATGGAGAGTTATTTCCCCTCACGCAGGCGCAGAACGTACATGCTAGTTGGCCGTCGGGTGTAGTCTTTGCGGTGTGTTCAAGTGCAACTTTTTGGACCAGACGCAGGCGACGTGAGGCGACGCAACAGTCGGCCTTCGTCGCCGCTGGTTCTTTGAAGTCGGTTTAGTGTGTCAGGGCCTTAAATGCGATCAGTGCAGATCCGCATGAACAGGGGGCAGTGCCATAGTATAGTGACATTGTGTTTGTGTGTTTACACTTGGCCCGTAACAATCATTTGGTGCTGGTTGCACCATGTGGCCGGGCAAGTTAAGCCCCGCTGTAAAAGAATAATAGCTTATGTGTTTTATCTGTTTTATTTCAAAGATTTAAAAGAGGACTTGAGTAGGTCGAACCTGCAATGAAACGCATACGTACAAAAGGATTTTCTTTCCGTAAAACCCTAATTGTCACGGCAATTTTACATAAAAGCAGAGGTTCATTTGGCCCGATAAAAAGTTTCAGTCACAAGATTTCTTTTGCTTCTTGCTTTACCCCTGTTTTTTCTGGTTTAGGCTGTTCACTAATTCACTAGAGCTCGTTAGAATAGCTGAGAACAGGAGCAGAGAGAATCAAGATTCTTCCCTCTGACACTAAAACCTCCTTGAAATCAGACAATCCGCCTCCATGTGACAGCCAGGAGTTTTCTGCATCGCCTCACTAGGTTTTCACTGTGGGCTCCTGGTGAATGTGCAGATGGACTGTATTACATCAGGTTGGCATGGGAGGTCAGGCTCCCTGCACTGGCTCCACAAGTGCCCAGTGCTGTGTGGGAGAGAAGTGCTGATGCTGCAGTAATGGTGAGGTTACAGGGGAGATTCAACCGAGGGAGTGAAGCATGACTCATAACCCAGGACGCTTCTGTTCACTAGGTCAGCACTGGATCTTTCTCAAGCTCCTTTCTGAGAGCATTTGCTAAGTCAGTGTCATCTTAGGCCAACCAAAGAAGGATTAGATGAGGAAGGTATGTTTGGGATCTGTGTGTTACTTGTAGAGCTGAAACGATTAGTCGATCCACAGAAAACTAATCGATTATAATTTTGATAATCGATTAATCATTTTAGCTGTTATTTTTTTCATTATTTTAAAGATTCTGCATCTTAGTTTTCTACCTCAGCTGGTTCTTCCATACGCAATCACACCTTGCCCCTCTTGTGATGTGTTGTGCTGTGTGAAACCTATGATATGGCCAGTGCTGCCTTCATTTCATGTCACATCTTAACATTGTCATTGGACTCGAGATGAACTTGGCTAACTGCACATTGCTGCTGTGCTGTGAACCTGAGAGAGCGTGAGCTGAATCCTGAGCCTGCGATTGTATTATCCAGGCCAGCATACTGTCGTCTCCTTTCATTCAGGAGGCTCAGGCAGCCAGCGTCAGGTATTGCTCTTAAACAGGCAAAATGAAACCTATAAAACTATACCTCCTCACTTCTAGTTCTTCATTTTATGGAGGAGGAACTGCAGTGAATCAGCCTGGACTTCAGCAGCGGTTAACCCCCTTATTTGTTCCGTGTTACTTCAGTGATTCATGCAACCTTTGTGTATTACGCCCGCATCATCCCACAGCAGGCCAAGCCTTTCCCACATTTGTCTTGGCCTAGCCACAGACTGTGATACAAATCCAGTTACAGTACATTTACCGTCTGCGTACGCTCTCGGAGGAAAACCCCAGAGGAGTCCATCATTTCACAGGCATCAGAGGAACCAGCGGGCGCTATTATCTCTATCTCTGACCGCTATCTCCCAGCCGTGCCACTCTCTCTCTAACCAGCTGAGCTTATCTAGGCCATACAACTATACAACTGCTGGGTGGAGGCGGCTGCAGCGGTATTTTTCAAAGACTCAGACCAGGGAAGAGGCAACTCCTTGTTTCCCTTTTTTTTTTTTAAGTCATATTGGATTTTATTGCCTTGATTTTCACTCGTAGAAACATTTTTAGCTGTCATATGCCCTCATTAGAAGGATCCAAGCCAAGCGTAAACTCTGACCCCCGGTCTTGCCGTTCACAGGGAGAGTGGATCCTTGTAGAGGAGACAGTGACTGGGGGGAAAATGATCTGCGACAGTCAGGTTTGTCTGTGAGAGCTCACTTATTCCTTTGGGAGCTCACAAAGTCCTCATAGAATAGAGTCCTAACTGCCTCTTCTCTCAATGGCACCATTCAGGGGAAAAAAGAGTGAGAGGCCAAGAGAAAAGAGAGAGACAGACAGAGAGAGAGGGAGAGAGAGCACTACTGGCTGGATTTGTGTCAGAGGCCCTCTTTGTCTGACTGCACTGTAACCCCCCCACCACACACACACACACGCACACACACACCCTTTGACCCTGTTCATACTGTGCCCTTTTGCTGTTGTTGACGCATCACTCTGAGTCAGTTGGAGAAAAGAGAACAACAGTGTCTCTTCTCATTCATCAGTTGTCTAAAAACAAAACTAATGGGAATGGCACTCAAGATACTCTCAGCTCCTTTGTGTTTAAAAGAAGGCTTATTACCACCGAGCGCTCTGGGCAGTCGAGGTTATGCTCTTACGCTATCAACAGTGTTTTCTCAGCGAGATTGACTGATCTTGGTAATTGGACTTGTCTAATTATTGACCACCATGCTTTTCTCACTTGTGAAAACGATTCTGTAACCAATGATTTTTCATCAATCAGGCCAGCTGACTCGAGTGTGAGGGTTTCCGGCAGTATTTCTGACCTCCTGACAGTGTATGACCGTTTCTATATTAATGGATCTAGTCTATATATAGGCCTAGAAGCCTGGCTAAACACTCTATTGAGGCGGCAGGGTGGCCTAGAGGTTAGAGAAACTTTCCTCTAACTGAAGGATCCAGGTTCAAGCCCCCCTGTTGGCAAACATCCACCTTGCTCTTTGAGCAAGACACTGAAGGCACTGTTCTGTAGCTGACCCTGCGCTCTGACCTCTGACCTCACCAGAGGGGGTCAAGTTAAAAGAAAACTTCCTAATGGAGATCAATACAGTATGACGCATTACTACTCTGTCTGTTTTTTCGTTTTCTGAAGTCATGTAACATCGACTGCTTCGGTCTGTTTTTCTCCAGAAAGTGTTTACTGTTGCCAGATCCCCTCCTTAGCCTTAAACACCCTTTTTGGCTCATTTCTATGCCGGCAGTGATTGTAGATAATCTGTTTTCAGTGTAGTGCATGGGGGGGGATGCGCTTTAGGAATTTTTGATTGAGGCTTAATCTGTGATTGACCTTCACTGATCTGGTCACTGGAAGTCGTGAGATGGACTCTTTAAGTCCGTTACTTGGCTGGAAGTCCGATCAGGGGGCTGTTGAATGTAAGCTCATGTTTATGTTGAAGTCAGTGGAGTGCAGCTGCATAATAAGTTAAAGACCCTATGAAGTGGCACGGAGAGCGTGATTTGCTTCTGTGTATTGACATATTTCCAAATGAAACAGAAAGTTAGGGTGGGAAGCATCAGCGGGAGGGACGTATTTGAATATCGATTAAGTCGGCGCGTCAACTTCAGACCAGCTCAGATCAATAATAGACAGCAGTCTACTCTGTTGTGGAGGAATATTCTCTGCCTCCGTCGCCCCGTCTGGGAAAAGAGTTTTAGGTGAAGCACAGCCAAACACACCTTCGTCCCATGTTGGTAGCGGAACTGCACGCTAGAAAAAATAGTGGGGGGTGGGGGGGAATAATTCCAACGGTTATCAAAATTTGGTTGGGTGAAATTTTTGTATACGCCCCCGAGTGCAGGATGATTCATCAACAGAAATACCCTGTTTACCGGAAAGGGACGGTCTGTTAATTTTGATATCAACATTTTTTTGGCCTGTATTGGTGAATAGGTGTATACTAAAAAAAAAACTTTTTAATTCCATGGGGTCTTTAAATGTAGATTTGAGGGCAGCAGGGTAGTGAGAAGGAAGACTGTACTTCGATTGGAGGACCTGGGATCTAGTCAGTGAGTGTCCTCCCATGTCCTTGAGCTGGACAGGGACGCTGCTCTGTAGCCGACCCTGCTGTGACCTCCCTCTGAAGGGGGGCACGCCAAAAGACAGTTTGCCTATGGGGATCAATAACGCATCACATTACCATCAGCACATGAGCACTTGTGTTATTAGCGCTGCCATTTTCGTCGGTTCACTTGAATTTTTGCAGTTCTCTATTGCACAGCGAGCCTAACTGCAGGTCCCAGTGGATATATGAGATGCTGAGGCCAGCTTTCCTCTGCCTCATATAGTGTTTCTGAAAAAGTGCGAGACTTCAATAGGCAACCTCTGACTCTTTCCCAGCCGTTTTCACATCCTCTCTTCTCCCTGCTGGCGGCCCGCTCATCCTGAAGACTCATCATCATTTGGCCTCATTAGCCTGTCACCGGAGTGATACGGTTACAGGAAGAACTCTGAAACAAACAGCAATACACACACACACACGCACTCACACACGCCTGCCCCCATTTCCTGTATGAATGTATTACTGCAGCAAAACACCTGAGAACTTACATGTTGGAGTTTACACTCACAGAAAGCATTCGCACAATCGTGTCGTAAATTTCAAGTCACAGAAAAGATTTACAAATGTCAAGTCATAGCAGCTGCAAAGCGTGTTTGTCGCTCCACTGTGCCCCTTGCAGCCCCTTGACCTTGGCATGAGAAGAGACACTGAAGTGTTACCTGCAGCTGCTAAGAGGAGCATATGCTAAGTAGAGCCTCTGCTGCTCTGACCACTGATTTCTGTGTGTGTTTATGAGATTTAAGTTGGATTATGGCAATAGACCAGTGATTACCAACCCTCTAATCACAATCAACTGGCTGATTTTGGAATTATTCTAGCCAACCCCAGAGTGTAATCAAATTATAGTATACAGCTTTAGAAATGGTCAAGATGTTGCTGGTTGATTTGAGAAAATATGTTCCCGCCATCCAGTCCCCTTATTTAATGGTGAGAGCCTTTGGAAACAACAGCACAAATTGGCCAATCTCTTATTACTGCCATACTGTACAGTTCTCTGGCGGCTAATCACTGTTGTGCTCGATAGATTGAATATGGCAGATGTATTTGCTTTACTCCAATCGCTCTCGTGATTGTATACCTTCAGAGCTGTCATCTTCTTGGCAGGTGAGCAAACATGAATCAAACATCGTTCCCAATTATCGAAGCATGGGCCACAGACGCAGTGCAATGCTGTGCTTGTTTTATCAAGCTCAGCTATCCCTTCACAATGTGCAGAGATAGTTTCGTAGTGATTAAATCAGCGTTTTCCACAAGCACACTGAGTAGCTGGCCAAAGTGAAAAAGTAACTTGTGGTGTTGTTTCATCCATTCTGACACCTTGGTTTAGTTCAAAAATACACATTTTAATTATTGAGTAAATTTCCTCCATTTGAATTGCTGTGATATGTTTTGTTGAAATTTTTCTGAAGAGTGAGCTTTGATTCCACTTGTTCCAGATTTATAGTCAGTCCAAATCCTTTGCAGAGACAATGTCTGTGCTCTGTGTAGCCCACACAACTCTTGGTGTTACAGTCAAAGCATAATGAAATTTAAAAGCATTAGAAATCTCTTGTCTGTGATTGTATTGTCGGCTGGTCTATAGTGTTCTCTAAAGGAAAGGAAAATATGGTGCTTTGGTCTAGTCATATAACATGGTGATAAAGCAATACATTAGCTTAAGCTGGTCTGTATATATACAGAAGCAAAATTAAATAAAGCAAATTATTTGATTAATAAATTATTCAGCAACAAAATGATGAAATTAGATAAAATACAATAATAAAAACACAGCAGAGTTGCAATTATTAATTTGTGAGAAAAAATCCCAGTGTGCTGATAACAACATTTTACCTCAAAACAAACAAAAGAAATAAACACACCGAAGACCGTTGGCTATTGCAATAGATGATGTTCACCTCTACACACGTGTTTGTTTTGAGAGCTATGCTTGTGGGTATACCTACAAGCAGCCGTGTGTGTGTGTGTGTGTGTGTGAGAGAGAGTCTTTTCCTGGACAGTCCCTGCGCAGGGCCTTCGGGTTAATCAGTGTGGAACAGCGGCAGCCCGCTGTTTTCCCCTGAGACGCCTCTGTGGGAGCTGCAACAGCTGCGACGGTGGAAGTCACCCCTAGGACCCGTCGTTAGTGCATGCACTCACACACACACACACACACACACGGAAACACACCCCGTCTCACCACACACCCATGGGGGATAGGGGCCAGCCTGAGGTCAGGAGCAAAGGGGAGGGGAGGGGCTTCAGCTTTGCATCCTTATCGTCTCTCTTCCATTTATCTAGTAAGTTATATTTTTGCTCTGTAACCGGTGACATTGGAATAATTGTAACAATGTAAAGATGAGTATCATCAGTGTCGGGGTTGCCAGTTACTATGACATTCAGCAGGGTGGTGTAGTGAGCATCCGTCTTGCTGGAGTGTCCTTGAGCAAAACACTGAATCCCTACCAGCTCTAAGAGCGCTGATCTGTAGCTGAACCTGACCTCTGACCTTCCTGTAGAGCACAGGTTCTTAACCTTTTTGGCTCATGACCCCTTAAAACAAAGTGTTACTTACACGCGAGTCACGACCCCCCATCACAGGCTTCATATGCAGATTGCCAAAGAATGATTTTTCCCTTTTCAGGTTGTTTTATTTGATTAATTATCAGAGGCCTAGAGGCTGAAAACTATTCAGAATTTCACAAGAAAAAAGCAAAAATTTGCAAAAAATCACAAAAAAATAGACACGTAATAATACATAATACATTTGATAATAGAAATGTGTTTTTTTCCTGTCCCATAAATCATCTCGCGATCCCCCAAAAATTATCTCCCGACCCCCAGGTTGAGAACCGCTGCTGTAGAAGGAGGCAAGAGAAAAGAGATTCCCTGCAGAGATCAACTAAGTATCATTATTATCATCATTGTCTCTCTTCCATTTATCTAGTCTGTCGTTAGGTTCAGCTGATGGATATTTTTTGTCGCTTTTGAGTCGCTGTATCTATGTAAAGAGATGGTTATTGTGTTGAACCCCTCATCAGCTGTCAGGACTTCCGTTACAACTTTACGGCTTTAACCTCCTCGCATGATTACTCGGTGTTCAAGTGTTGAGCGGGGACCTAGCTTCTGCATACCGTCACCTTTACAACAGAGCTCATGTCAGGAATGTGCCTTCTGCCCTGAGGTTGGATCAAGGCATTACCAAGTTGGTGTGACAGTAGCAGTTCAGCTCAGCAGAAAGAGACCGACTCGCCTTGTGTCTGACCTGCATGTCACTGTCCAGGAACGCATCGCTGCCTAGCAGTTGGTTAGTCAGTGGGACAGAATGCAGGCTGGGTCTCCAGCAGCAGGCGACAGGTAGATGGATAACAAAATGTAGATGGTAATCGAACCTCCCACCTGACGCCCTGCGATACGCCCCAGTGAGCCAGGAGAATGGATGTGTGTTGAGAAAATGTCTGTGTGGTTGCGTATTCCCCCTTTCATACATGACGTACACCAAAGATGTTACAAAATGCAGGCCCAGACTGTAAATAGAAGGTCTGTTCCCTTTATTTAACTGAGCAGGTTGACAAAGAACCTTTCATTTCCCATACTTTTTATATAATCATTTCATTTGAGGTACTTTTACCTCACTGTTTCTTTGTGTTTTATTGTATGTGAAGCACTTTGTAAACACAGTTTTTAGAAAAACACTATACAAATAAAGTTATTATTAAGAACCCATCTTATTTACAGCAGCTGTCTATGAGATTAGTTGCAAGAACTGGGAAGGTTACATTTTGTTGCTCACCTGCACACCTGCTTGCAGATGCATGCACACACACACATACTCACTCATACACACACAAATGGGAAATGTCCAGGACGACCACTGTTTTGTATTGTCGTACATTAAGCAGCACTGAGTCCTCTCTGGGAGTTAACTGCCTTGCTCTAGGACACTTAAATGATAGTTGTTGAGGTAGGGTAGCGGGTTTTTTGGTCGCTTCACTCATCCAGTTGTTCCCAGGCAGTCTGTGGATTCAAACCCACAACCTTCCAGTCATACAGTTAAGGTTACCCTTTGATCTTTCAGACTACTCCTGCCGGCGTGCTTTGTTGATAAGTTCAGGCATTGCAGGTCAAACTGAAATGCCTTAGTTTCCACACAGCTGGATCTGGGGCTCGGCATAGGCCGGGCATTTCACCATCTTGTCTGAGAAGAGCATCGATAGAAAATGCAAGGAATGTGGGGATTGTCGAAGGATGATGAATGTGCTAGACCAGATTATGTTATGGAAACAAAAACAAGTAGCAGATGTTTGAAGTCTGCTGATAAGTGCACTTTTACCAGCCCCGAGCTTTGTCACGTCTTTGAAGAATTTAGAGCCCATTCAGACCTGCACATGCTTTAAAGCGCTTGCATGGCACGTGGTCGTCAGCAGCCTAAGCCTCTCCTACAGAGAGAGAGAGAGCGAGGGGAGACGGACAGACTGATGAAACCACAGAGGAACAAGGGGGAGGGAACAGAGCAGAGGAGGGTGAACTCTTTACAGACGGACGAGATGAGTGAAAAAGAAAGAATGAAAACATCAACGGAATAATCATAACTGTCATGATATGGTGCTTTTAAAGAACAAAGTTTACAAAGTGTTCTTCAAATTCCAAGAAAGCATGTGATGTGTGTGTTGTGTGTGATTTTTTTTTTTCTTGCTGTATCGTTGATCTGTACTATATGTCTGCAATGTGCTGCAGTGACAGGACACACCAAACTGCCAAGTTGGGGGGTGGGTTTATCAGGTTGTGTCTTGTTATTTACCGCTCTGCTCTCAGGTTGTGTGTCCTGAATGCCTGCGGCCTACCGCCTACATCATACGTCTTCCTGTCCGTGCGCCTTCCCGTTCCTATGGCAACCAGCACCAGCATAACGATCAAGCAGCTACAGCAGCATTTCCAAGTGGTTTTGGTGAAAGGAGCTCAGGTTATTGCATTTAGCTACATCACTGCAGTTTCCTCTTAAGTTGCCCAGAGGCAGGGCTCATAGCTAGTGGATTCTCTCTGTACTTGTACTAATTCACTGGGAATGGTGAATCGTCTGATTTTGTGTTTTTTCATTGTTTTTATTTGTGTAAGGCACCATGAGCGAACCTCAGATTGGGATATTTTCAACCAATACAATCGTCTGCTTCTTAGCAAGAAATTATCAATTATCTGTTTTCACAGATAGATGTATGATCAGGCACTTATTTAAAGTATGTTTGGAATTTTTCCCAAAATTGCTTTCTTTATACTGATCTGTGAGTAAATGAATATAACCCAATCCTGTTTTGATGGATGAGAGTAAACGGGGAGTTTATTGACTTGTTGCAAGAGAAATATAATATAGTGCTTGGAGTCTACCAGATAATGCAAACAGTGCAATCTTGCTTCACTAATGCAGACTGGAACATTGGAAAAGGCTGATGATCAATCTCATATTTAGAATAAACCTCTGCCCACATTGATCAGCTGCCGATCGATCAGAGCAGTTCTATGTATGATTTATTTATAGCTTACATAGGGGTCCCATTAAAGTATTCTAGTGACTATTTTGCTTCTATTGAAATGTTTCCACTGGACTGGGAGTGGCCTAATAACACCCCTTATCCCATGATACAACAGCTATTGCCCTCCTCTGTTTTCATCTTAATAAAGACATCCACAGTGGGAAGCCCTGCAGAGGGACAGAGGCACGCGTCGTTCGCTTGTGACACACAGGGGAAGGAAGCAAAGCAAGGGTTTCTTTTTCCAACACATCTATTCCTTCATTTCAATTCAAATAGGAACCGGCGAGAGAGAGGGGGAGAGAGAGGGGGCGTGCAGAGGGACGAAGCTCTGAAAGGGATGAAAGTGTGGCAGTCCCCACCTCCCAGTGTTGGAGTATGAATGGGGCTGCCCACCCCTCTCTGCAGGGGGTTCCCTCCCTCTCCTGCAGCATGCGTACTCATTACACAGACTCTAAAGCATAATATATACATGCATACGACACACACACAGTATTTTCATGCAGCATTGTTGCTATGTATGTAGGGACTATATAGATTCTTGTTAGTGTAGTGGCCAATTGCTGTGTGGTTAGTGTTGCTAAGAAGGGGAATATTCAACTTTTTACTTCAAATTTCCATGTCAATTTTTAAAATTTCTATTGCATTAAAAATATGAAGTGTCTTATAAATAAGAAAAGAGACTTCGGCGATTGATAATGTTTGTCCACTATTCTGTCGGTCATACTGCAGATCCCACCTCTTGCTGTGTGCAACTGGTTGCTCTTTGGGGATGCAAACAGTTATCTTTGTAATTAGCTGCTCTAATGTAACTGTTAGGAAATGTTGGAATCGCTACCTGTACAGATGCGTAGCCTCTACATTTGCTCAGAAAAAGTACTCATCCCCCTTGACCTTTTGACCATTTTGTCATGCTACAAAAGTATGTCAGAATGCAATTATTTGGGGGGTTGGCCATATGCATTTTGTCACTTTAGATATACATACTCAGACAGATATTGCTTTCAAATGGTTTTTTCCTGATTTTTTTCACAATATAATGCCATTGATGATGAGTGACATGCCTGCAGACACACATATACTATACAACCCTCTCTCTCTCTCTCTCTCTCTCTCTCTCTCTCTCTCTCTCTCTCTCTCTCTCTCTCTCTCTCTCTCTCTCTCTCTCTCTCTCTCTCTCTCTCTCTCTCTCTCTCCTTCCTTCTCTCCCTCCCTCCTTCCCTCTCTCCCTCTCCCCCTCCCCCAGCAGTGGTGGTTGCTCTTCTACTGTAATGAGATGTAAAGTATGATTTGCATGTCTTCCCTGAAAATGCCCCTGGCAGAATTATTTCTTTATTTACAGAATTATTTATGCTTAAACATGTAGGCCTACTCTCGTAAAAAACATACATAGGGTATATGTACACAGACACATGTGTATACACACACACACACGCACACACACACACACACTGAGTAAGCCAACTCTGTTCTGGCTCTCTCACTCTGTCTGGCAGGCCTCAGAACCACAGAGAATGACTCCACTACTAAATATACAACAGACTCTCAAGACTTAACGGTGTCAAACCTGTAGACTTTCTCCAAGACACATTTGTAAGTCTACTTCGAAGTCTGCTTGACACCCTGCGCTCCACAACTTCCCATAAAGGTTCAATGATGTTTAGATCTGGTGTTTGGGGCCACTGAAGCCACATTTGACTTCATCCTGGTGTTCATGAAACCACTGTTGAATTTGTTCAGCAGTGTGTATGGCAGCGTTATCATCTTGGAATATGGGAACAGTATTCGGTACTGTAAAATGGCGTCATAGTCCTTGGTTTATATATGATGCATGCAAAGCAACCATCAGACCTAATGGCTCCTACAAGATGCCTGTGCATCCCATTACAGATCCACCACTTTGTTTAACTGTAAGGCAACAGACATTGTAGGTTGAAGACATCCTTTGGCTTTCTCCAAACTTAAACCCATCCGGATGTTGTAAAAAGGTTGAAAGACGACTTATCAGACTTACTGTTTTTTCCCATTGCTCAAGGTTCTGTTCTTTTTTTTCCACTGGGACTAGGTTTTGTGCTCCTTGCACCAGGTTATGCAGCTTTGTACATTGGTTTTGGATACACATAGTTAAAGTTGCCATAAATGCTTTCTGAAGCTCACGGCATACAGTTTTAGTTGAGGCTGTGCCACAGAGGTGTTGATTCAATTCTGTGGTCATTTTTGAGGCTGTAGTTTTGTGGTGTTTAGAAACTATGCTGGTAACCATGCTATGTTTGGCATATGTGAATAATTTAATCGGAATTTTCGGTGGCTTCCTTGGAAACCTTTTAGTTGCCTCATTTTGCATTGAAAACTGTTGTCAAGCCTCTCTTATAGCTGACACATATTGCTCATTTGCATTCAACTTAATATGACTTACCTGTGAAGGTGCCTTTGTAAATGTAATATATTTACTTTGTCATGTAGTGTTTCTGTTATTTTGTCCCGTGTGTGTATGTGCATGTATTGTACATTTAGTGTGTGTGGACTTGGGTATTGCCTTCACTAATGTGTGTGATATGTGTCCTTGAGTGTGTATGATACTTGCCATATCAGCTACCTTGTGCAGAAGCTGTAGACAGGCAGTATAATCATTTTCAGGCTGAAGCTGGCCTCTGGAGTGAGGTCTGCCATGGTTGGGAAGTTTTCACTTATAATTTAATTTCATTTGCAGGGCAGTGGAGGGAAGCCTGAGCTTTAAATCCATGCTGACTCTGCTGCCTTTGTTCGGGGCTGCCTCTTCGATATAGGAAACACACACACACACACACACACACACACACACACACACACACACACAATCATTGACCCCTATCCGCCCCTACTCTCCCCCTCTGCTAAAGACAGTGTTATTATGCTTGGCGTCGTGGGGTAAGTGGACCCGGATTGATCAGTATTGATTGGAACTGCATTTGTCAGACAGTAATGGGCCTCCCCCTCAGGACATAATGTCTGTCCAGTGCTTATCCCCGTCCCCTCCAGCCCCACTTCACCCCTCTCTTCACGTCCCACTTGTATTTAAACAGCACTTCCCCCCCCCCGCTCCATTACTCAGCCCTTCGACCTCTAATCAAAGCGCACAACCTCCCACACTTTGTCTCTTTTCCGTCTGTCTTTCTATCTCTCCACTCTTGGGATAGAGCCAAGAGATGGAGAGGGGTTGTTCAGTTGTAAGGATGGGACTGGCAGTGATAGAGAGAAATTAAGAAAGGGGGGGGGGGGGGATCAATTGATGGAGACAAAAGCTCAGAGCACATGAGTTTTTTTAATTTTATTTTTTTTTGGATGTAATTTCTGGTTGAATGTTTGAGCTGGAATTGGAACAACTTGAATTCCTCTCGCAGCGAAGCCTACATGATGTGGTGTTGCAGTGTAACTGCGTGTGTGTATGCGTGAGTGAGTGTGTGTTCATGCAAACGCGCGCGCAGTACAGATACATGAGATAGACCGCCTTGGGCATCTTTGTTCAGACTCCTCGCAAACAATAGACGAGCCTGTATGGCTGACCTGATGAGCGTGGAACTGAGTACAGCTGCTCGGCAGAGACACACCCACAAACACACAGCCCACACACACACACACACACACACACACACACACCCTCACTTATTACTACAACACACTCGGCTTACATGTAATGTAATAGTAGGAAACAGTAACAGTAGGAATGTAATACTGGAATTAACTGTTGAATTCATTCACCAAAGACTGGCCGTAGAGTTTAGCTTATTTCCATGAAGAAAATCCAATGATTTCCCTTTTAACACTGAAAACCAGGCAGCTGTATCTTAACATGATCATCTCTCTCCTTTCCTCCATTAGAGTGAAAAACGGAGCTTCATTACCTGCACCGTGTCAGCAAACATTCGGACCACACCTGCACAGCTGAAGCCTGGAGGAGGTAAAATTAGTACATGTGACATATCTGTGTGTGTGTGTGACATATCTGTGTGTGTGTGTGACATATTTGTGTGTGTGTGTGTCTGAGAAGGAGATGCTTGTATGTGGTACATTTGAATCAGATTTATGGTGATGAGATCTTGGCAGACTGTGTAGCATTCAGTTTACTCAAAACAATGAAACACTATGTATGCATACTAAAACGTTTTACGGTTGGATTTGTGATTGTTTTTCCATGGACCAGAGCCTGTTGGATCCATTTTTCCAAAATGTGTTGATTCCAATAATGTAAGCACTTCTCTTCTAATCGGCCAATGTTATCTGCAACTTATTGTATTTGTCTGCCGCTGCCAGTGTGTTAGCTCACTGTGTTTGTTTTTATTTGTCTGTGGGGGTGGGTGGCATGAACATGTTGTGCGTTTGTTTTTGCACATGTATCCATTAGTAGTGCTGCATGGAGGCGTGTATGTGTGGGGAGAGAGAGAGATAGAGAGAGGATTGTAGTTTGTGGTTGATCTGATCTTCAGAGAGTCAGCCCAACCCGGTCCGCCTGCGTCCTCTCAGTCCCTCTGGGTCTGGTGGTATGAAGGTGAGAGGAATAGGGCCGCAGAGCTATCTAAAAATATGCTAAGTCCTGCTTTCTGTACAACTTTGCATATCTTGGAGGATTGCCTAGTACACTGCAAAGAAAATCCATTATAACAAGTCATCCAATCTAGTATTTATTCTTTAAATCTTAGTTTTCTTTAAACAAGTGAAATGGGGTGAGATAATTTCACTTGTTTCTAATGCAAATCATCTTGTTTCTATAATGTTCTTGAATGAAGTGCCTTTTTCTTGATACTACTGGAGTGATCTGCTTTATTCTGTTATTCATTTCAAGATATTGCCATTTGTTTCTAGAAACAAAATTATCTCTCCTCATCAGCAGAATATTTCACTTGTTTTAAGAAAAATAAGATGGTATGACTCAGTGTAAGACTAAATGGCTTAATAAGCTGGATATTTTTTGCAGCACAGTTGTGAGCTGTCCCACTTATGGTGTACTCACACTATTCCACTATTTTGCTAGAAAAAGCACTTCCTCAATTGCATTTTCTGCTGATAATGAAAAGCAGGTCGCGCGATGCACACTTTTTTTCCACAAAGGCCAGCTGCATTAGCTGCTGCTATCAGCAAACAGTCAATGTCCAGCTGTCAAACGCTCACCAGAAACTCCCGCAACACATATGATGTGTCCCATACTGACTCTTTATGATCCGAGTAACAACTACTACCAACTTTTCTTCCGGTACTTTCTCCATTTCCATTCTGGTTGTTGTAAACTGTCAGCTGCCTACGTACCGTGAAACCCAACCTCTTACTTATGATTAGTCGGCTCACAAAAAAAGCAGTCCGTCCGCTCCCCTTTGATGTTCATGGCACTGGCAGTTTAAAAAAAAAAAGGGAAAAAGTGTGAATTCACCCTTATTTATTCCATCCAGTCAGACCCATGGATTGATTCCATTTAGGACTGTCTAATACTGTCAGAGATAAGAATTTTCTAATCTAATGATCTTATCTTAATCATCTTTTGTTTTGTCTCTCCATTATCTTCCACTATCTTGATGCCAATGATGTGTGGGATTCTGTTCGTCAGACACACAAACACTGACACAGTGGTGTGCACTGTACTACTGTGCATTGGAGTAGACCACAGTGGATTAAATTATTAGAAAATTGCAGTGGGCTCAACAGCCTAAGAAAAACGATGAATACTCTCTTTGCAAAGCAAGTTTTGATTGGGGTTAACAGTGCTGCTGTTGAACATGACAGCTGGAAAAACTGTGGAAATTGGTTTTAAACCTCATGAAAGCTGGATGAAGTGTCACTATATTGGACTATACACACATACACACCACAAATGCAGATAGGATAAGTTTCTTTCACAGTGCAATTACACATAGAAACGCAGACATCACAAAAAGGATGCATTCATGTTATTTAGTGCTGGAGAATATCTTACAAGTACAAAGTAGACATTTTACAAGCACTGCATCCATCCAAACATTTACACACTCGCCCCCCTGCACATTCATCTCGACCTCCATTGTGTTTTTCCTCTCCACCTCCATTTCTTCAACTCCTCCTTGTTTTCTCACCATCGTTCATCTGTTCATCTCCCACAAACAAGCCAATGAATGATTATGATGATGAATGAGAATGTGGGCTGTGATTCGTGATCATCCCACTGGATGCAAATCATTAGACTTGTTGCATGGATGGCGGTGTGTGTGTGTGTGTGTGTGTGTGTGTGTGTGTGTGTGTGTGTGTGTGTGTGTGTGTGTGTGTGTGTGTGTGTGTGTGTGTGTGTGTGTGTGTGTGTGTGTGTGTTTTGAATCTACGCTTGCCAAATGCGTCTTGCTCTTTTCACCCCAACCCGTGGTCCTTCTCCTCTTGGGCGATTTCGGCGTCGTGGGACGGACAGTCTGACAGACAGACAGACAGATGGAAGTGACACTAGTGACATCAAAGAGGTGCGGCAAAGCAATGCCGGCAGAAATCAATGGAGACAATGACAGCAGTCAGGAGAGACAGAGGAGAAGACGGAGGGAAAAAGAGAGTGGAGAGGAAGGGGAGGGAGGGAGGGAGACAGAGAGAGAAATGTAGCATAGTGAAGCCCCAGTCTGAAGAGGGGGTGTTGCCTCCAGATAAGCCAGGCAGATTTACAAGACGGATATAGACCACAGTCAGAGAAACATGGGGACCTGATGTGTGCCTCCGTGTTAATGCAGGCCTCCGTCTATCCATGGCAGACTTGGTCATGTCTCGCTCATGATTACTTGAGGCTTCGACTGCTATTTCCTTTAACACAGTGTCTTTTTCATAGTTGTTCTCAGTGTTTCCTGTAGTATTTTGCTGTAGATGTGGCGGGTCGGGGATACTTTTGGTTCTCAGAGCCAGGTTCTCTCCCAGGCCCATTCCAGGATTGGCTCCAGTAGGCGTTGCAGTTTAAGAACAGCTCTTATTTTGATATATAGTATGGCATATGGACAATTGCACTGTAATTGCTATTATTATTTTGAGCGGGCTGAGCGATAAGGCCAAACTCCTCATGTGGAGGAGTTGCTCTGACTCCTCATTGTATTTACATTTTTCTAGCTGCGGGGGCAATTTTCCAAAACACTGCTCTCCTACAGCCGGGCTCAAGAATCACGGCTGGGCAGAAGCAGTGCGCTGTCGCTCCACTTGGCACATCTACTGGCCACTGGAGTCAGATTTGTTTGTCTTATCTGTTATTGTACAGGGAAAGCAGTTTGCCTCTAAGATCGCATCAGGAGAACAAAGACAGACACCGGCAGTTATCCTGAACCTGAAGGAGACAGTCTCTCACCATAAGCCTCCCAGACTGCTCTACTCCACAGCACAATGAAGCTGAACTTTCTGCATCCTTTGGCATTCACCGGGCCACTGAACCCACACTTAAGACCCCAGACACTTCGCCTCCACCACTTACTTCTAATGCATTTACTTATTAGCTTCTCACTGATCTTTCTCTTTCCTCAGACTCTTATGGTTTTTATTTTCTCTGGCTGGTAAAACAGAATCAAGCTTTTTCATCGTCAGCAATGCAGAGCTGAACAGACATTGTCTTGAGAGTATTTGTTAATGTTTGTATTTTTCTTTAACAATGTTGGATTTCTTTTTAATTCGTCATTGTAGTCTGGTGATTCATCACTTCAGCTGGCTCTAACCTCAGTTAGTATTTACCTCTGAATGAACTGGGGTTGTTGTTGTTTGTTATTGGCCTGGTTCAGGCTCGTTCCAGACCTGATGGCACCTCCCAGTCTGTCCGCTACATCAGAAGCCGCGGTGGGATGAATGCTTGATGTGCTGTCCCCAGGCTGCCAGCCAGCGTTGTGTTGTGCTGTGCTGTGCTGTATTATAGTGTCCCACTCTACTCTGGCCCCTGTCTGCCGTCTGCCAGTCATATGTACCACCATCTGTTCTTCAAGCCCCTAATCTAGCATGCACTGTGGCATCGTTTGCTTAATTTAAACTCATAGCTGTTATTACTACTTGTGTAGAATGCCTGGGGCACCTCTCTTTATTTCTGAGGGTTTTTAAAAACCTACTATAACAGTTCATGTTTGCCTTTTGATTTTGCATTCATTTGATGGTTGAGGATTTACAGTGGATGGTACAGTAGGTTTATATCCCGCATTATTCGGAAACTACTGTCATAGTTGCCTGCTTCAGTGTCAGATGTAATTATACACCTCACTGTTTTGCATGAAGAGAGAGAGAGAGACATGTGGTAGGCCTATCCCTCCTCATCCCTGATTCATTACTTTTCTGACAAGCTCTCAGTCGCACTACAGGTTCACTCCACGCTGATCTCAGGTCTGCCTGTGTTGGTATGACATACCAGCAGGCAGCAGCGGCACCACCTCCATGCCGAGTACACTCATTCCTCTGGTAGCTGCACTCCTCTGCTAACTCTGTCATTACCATCATCTAACTCAGTGTAATTACCAGCCTCAGTGTGTGTTCGTGGTGTATGGGCCAAGGCTGCATCATACGCAGCTAGTCAGAGCAGGCGTGGAAGGAGGGAGCGACGTAGAGAGGGAATGAGGATGAATGGGGAGAGTTGGAGGGAAGCAGAGACGGCAAGCAGCGAGAGTCGGGGAGGGAAGTGAGAGAGCAGGGGAGGTACATCACAGAGCTGACTAATTACTATATGTGAGTAATTAAAAGCCATTAAATGCCTGTGCTTCATCTTCTGAAGTTTGGGCCAAAGCTGGATGTCTGCCCGAGGGCTTTGGAAGTTCTATTCTTACTGTAGCTGATGGAGGTTGATCCTTTCTTCTCAACTGTTCTCACCAGAAACTTCTACCTTCTCCTTTATTGATAATGATTTCTTTTTTAATTTTACAGTGCTGAAGTTAGGAGAAGTTTGTTAATTGAAAGTAGGGTTTTACCTGGAACACCTCCACTCCCTTCCCTGACACTACCATCCCACCAATGAAGCACCAGTTTTCACAGTTTACACCTAAATATGTGTTTGGCTGGTGTGTATCTGCCCCTTCCCCTCTTCTCCATAGTATAGTGGCCCTGTATTGTGTTTCTTCTATCTAACTGTGTCTGGCTGGCTGTTGCACTGAGTCAGGTTTGGTCCTTGCTGACTCGCCGTGTGCCGCGGACTCCCTGAGACACGACAGAAGTCACTGGCACAGAGTAGATCGCACGCCCTCTGTTCCCTCTCTCACCAGGCGCCTCAGACACATAATGAAGCCATTCTGCAGCCCTGCAGCTGGGGCCGGATAATCTGGGATTGGGCCTGATAGTGTATCAGGCCGGCCCTCCGGATGAGGAAAGGCTCTCTGTGAGAAAGCATGATCAGAGCGGGAGCCTTTGGCCTGGAAGTGCCTGTGGTTCTCCTAAACAAAGACATGATACATTTGTGTGCCTGGATGACTGTAGGGGGATTTTGTTAGCTGTGAAAGAGTTTTGTTGATGGTGCCTGTGCGTGCGTGTGTGTTTGAATGAGTAATGCAGTCTTGGGGCCAAAACTGAATGCATAGAGGACTCATAAAATGCATTGTGTATCATAAAACACACACAAACCAGTCTGAGCTGCCTTGAGACAATGAAAAGCTCAACGTTATGCAAATTGGACTTCATAAATAGATCGTCACCCCAGTATTCGACAGTTGCATAATTCTCACGCAGCTGGAGTGAGGCAAGCAAAGTTTTGTTCCCATAACTAAATTGCTAATGTACACTTTCTGCGAGCTGTTAAACTCACTGGATGGAGACTATCTGTTAGCTTCTCTTGTCAGACAAGTGTAGCTGCGGCCTATTTCGAAACCCTGGGTTAGACATTGTTGGCCTGGCGGCATGTGATGTGGGCGTGTCAATGAAAGTGTTTAAATTTGATATGAATAGTTGTTAGTCTGAGTCCACGCCATCTCCAATAAATCTTTGTGTGTGTGTGTGTGTGTGTGTGTGTGTGTGTGTGTGTGTACACATTTTTGTTGCCTGTGGTGGTTGAGTCATATGAGAATTTACTTTCTCATAGTTTTGTCAGAGCAGTAAGAATTGTAGGGCTGTTTATGCCTGCGGAAAGTCCAATGCAGATTTTTTTTATTTATTACCAGGGAAAACTTGAGTATCTAAACTCCTTTTTTTTTTTTTCTAAAATAGTTATGAAAAACTACATTTATGTAGCACTTACCTAATAAGTTGATTTTGCAAAGAGCTTTAAAAAAATATGCTAAAATGAGGAATAGTAAAATGTATAAAAAGGTAGATAAAGATAAAGTGATGAAAATGATGCTGCCAGTAGCTTCATTAAACAGTGGCTGACTGAAATGAAATGGATTGGTTGGATCATAGGTCCTGCTGCAGACCAACAGGTACAAGGATGGGATGAGAGGAAGGTTGCCCATCCCATCTATCAGATGGGATGGGCAATGAGAAGATGGACTGACACAAGCTAAATGGATTCAGAAACTTAGAGGATTTAAAGAGAGCCTTGTTGAAAGAAATCGCATGATGCAGGAATATAAAGAGGGGAAGAGTGAAAGGGGCAAGCGTGAAAAAAAAAACGAAGGGTATATTTTGTATTAAGGTAAAGCAGAGATAGAGGTTCATTTGCCCTCTGAGCGAATTTAGTGTAGATAGTTGAATAACTTTGGCAGTTTGAAGAGAGAGAGACTTATGGAGATAAAGAAGCTTTAGGCCAGGAATGGAGACTAGGGAGAACTAAATAGAGAAGGAGATTAGAAAGACAGAAACTCAAGAATAGAGAAGAAAGTAGAAGAGAGAGGAAGAGGAGCGCTTGAAAGACTGGCAGCAGAATCTGAGTGCAGCAGAGATGGAAAAGTACATTTACATTTTAGACATTTAGCTGACGCCATTATCCAGAGCGTCTTAAACTCCAGTCCCTAATGACTGTGCAATTTACATTGTCTTTTAAATTTATTGCATCTTGGATTGTGTTCTGGGACGCTAAGACAAATCTCAATATCAGCCTTGTCAGTCTGTGAGACGCAGCCTGTTGTGTTGTCATACGTCCGCCAACGAGCCTTCTTGTCAAATTTGACATGTTTGTTGTTTAAATCTGGACTGGTGTGCCAGCATATCGCCATTACCTGCCGCATTCTTAATGGTCACTCAGTGGAAAATAGTCATAACCACATCGTAACACCAGCCACACTACACAATTATGCCAGGAAATTTTCTGACACTGCAAGAGCTTTTTTGGAGCCTGAAATTCAATGCAGGGGCAGGTAACTGGCCGTCCCCTACACGCTGAACGACCAAGGCTGCAGACCAGAAAGAGAGAACTTGCCCATGATGTGGAAAATTTGTCTGGGCCCGTAACCAAAGAGCAAACACACACAGGCTGCGGGGGGCTTTACAGTGAGTTCAACAGCAGAATGAGCTTAAATTCCTAGATCACCAAAAATAACAACTAACCAATCGGAAGGAGTGCAAGGGTCAGAGCCGAAGTGGCGTGACGATTTTCCTGTGACCGTAGAGCGATCATGTAAGAGAACGGTGCTTGGAAAATAAATAAAATGAGACCTAATGAGAGAGATAAAATACACATAAGTAAACTGAAGAGTCTTTACAAGGAAAGGCCGGCGGTTTTTGAAGACTTGATTCTATGCGACTGTCATATTAAGGCAAGCCATTGTGGTTCACTGAGCAATTTAATGCTCTCCTCCTTGCTCTCTCTCGACTCTGTCCAATCACTCTATTTCTGGCTTCACTCCCCCCACCTACCCCACTACCCCCCAGCTGTTGTGTCACTTTGTGCTCTCCCCCTTTTCTGTCTCTCCTGAAGTCCTTATTCAACTCCCCTTCTCAAAGCCCATTAACTACACAAAGTAGTTGTTTGTTGTTTTGCCTTGCTTGGAAGGCTTCCATCTCTCTCTCTCTCTCTCTCTCTCTCTCTCTCTCTCTCTCTCTCTCTCTCTCTCTCTCTCTCTCTCTCTCTCTCTCTCTCTCTCTCTCTCTCTCTCTCTCTCTCTCTCTCTCTCTCTCTCTCACACACACACAGCCACAGCCATGTGGAGCTCTCTCCCCGGCTGACCCACTGACTACAAAGTCAGTCACATGAGTCCAGTCATGTCTGAACCGCCACTAAACCTATCAGCGCCGCTGCACGCACCTCTCTCTCACTTACTTAAGCACATACACATATACATGGACAAGCACACAGAGCTTCCCACCTGACACCAGCCTGACTGACACACGCACACACGCACACACACACACACACCAGCCTGACACCAGGTGCATAGCAGAGATACTCTAACACACATATATGTCATCACCTTGGGCACTCTCCCAAATGACAGATGAGACGTGAGTGGCATTATTGCTGTCTGTCTACTCGGGTGGAATATGACACAGCATCAAAGTGTGTGTGTGTGTAAGAGAGAGTTTAAATTGTGTCTGTGCACCATACATTTCCTCTGTTTGGATCTGTATTATTTCTAGTCCAATAATATTAGCCAAGTGCTCCAATGGTTTTAATCTGCAGCAAAGCAGCCAGAGCCTCACCATCCAGTGGGGGTGTGTGGGTGTTTGTGTGTGCACACGCATGCACTCGTGTGCGCAGTTGCGTGATAATAATATCCCTTGTCAGCCTCCTGAAGATTAGCCTCAACGGGAGAAATCCTCTGTCATATCCCCTCACCTTATTTTCTCTCTCTCTCTCTCGCTCTCTGTCTGTCTCTCTCGCTCTCTTATCAGTCTTACACACGCTGTTTTACGGTTGAGTGACTTGCTCTTTTCAGAGTTCAATGCTCCCAGTTTCTTTTTGGGCCTGTGGAGTGAATTTGGGTCACATGAGCTCTGTAATTTTTTTAATATAATTCTGAATCTTATGGTTTTAGTTTCTGATTATTTTGTGCTGGGTTTCTGAGGTTCAAATCTATTCTAATGATTGTTTTTCTCTTTTTTTTCCCTGTCCTCCTTAGATCTGTTAGACGGAAGATAGTTCAAGAAGAAGAGGACGGCCTTTGACACAAGCTGGTCCTTGCTGGACCAGTGAAGCCCTTTCCACCCTACACGTTAAAAGCAATGTGTTTGGGAGCTGGAGGCCGTAGCAGCATCAGCAGAGTGTGTGTGGGGCCCCTCCTCTCCCTCTTCCCTAGCACCCCTCCTGACATGGGATGCCCCCTCCCTGCCCCCCTGCCTTCTGCCCTGCCCTGAGCTCACCTGGGGCGCCATGAACAACTACAGAGACAGAGGGGTCACTTGCACCTCCTCAGACCTCCTGGACGGGGGAGGAGGAGGAGGGTTGCCCCTTCCGGGCTCCCAGCATACCCCGTTCCGTCACACCCCCAATGGCCACCCGGCACCCGCCCCCACAGACCCGGCCACCCAACCTCGCGTCTCAGTGCCCAAAATGGGCGTGCGGGCCCGTATTGCAGAGTGGCCCCCTCGCCGCGAGCAGTCCCGGGAGTCGCTGCTCGAAAATGGGCAGAGCGGCAGCAATCACCATGCAGATGACTGCTCCACTTCCATTTCCTCATCCGTTTTGTCGTCTGACATCGGGCTGGTGCGGGGAGGGGTGGCCAGGTTGCCACGGCGATGGTCCAAGGATGTAGAGTTCCGTGGCGGAGGGTTCGGAGGCGAGAGAGGTTCGCCTTTGAACCTACGCGTCTTCCCTCCATTGCGGCAGCGCTCCAACAGCGAAGTAACACTGAGTGAACAGGATGAGAATGAGGTGAGTCTCAAATTTTCTCCTCATTCTGCATAATTTCTCTGTATTAAGTTGACATGTACTCTGTATCCACTGAGATTTTTCACCAACTATATGAAAATGCTCTCCTGTTTCTGCTCCAAGGTGGAGGGTCGAGGCGGTGGTGGGATGGGGATCCTGTTTAGAGAATATGGCAGCACCTCTTCCATCGACATCCAGGGCATTCCTGAGCAGAGCTTCTTCGACATGCTAAGCCAGTTCCACCAGGAGAGGCCCGACCAGCGCAGCTCCGCCCCCGTACGCCTTGGAGAGCTGCTGCACGCTCCAGACTCATCACCAAGCGCGCCCCTCCCCTCTGGTTCTTCACCTGTTCCTACACCAGGTGGGGAAGACAAAGGGACAAAGGGAGCTGAGAACAGAGTGAGAAAGAAAAGCGGAGGGACGGAGTCGTCGCTGGGCACCTCCTCTTTGTTCCGGAAGCTTCGAAGCTCTAGTAGAGGGGAGCTGGACGGAGGGAAAGGGGAGGCTAGCGAGGATGGGCGGAGTTCAGCAGATGCTTCCTATAAACCGTGGGTGTGCCCCAAGAGCTTTGTCCACTACGACGCTCAGAGTATTCTGTTTGACCTCCATGAGGCGGCGGCTCAGCGCGGCTATGTTGCCCAGAGGAGGAACACCGCTACGGGGGCGTCAGCCGCTTCGGTGTCCCTGTCCGTCTCCAGATCCTCGGCTCCGATGGACCCGACTTACTCCAGCACTGAGGACCTGACCCTGAGCCTCGACCCCAGATCCACAACACCCTCCCTGGGCATTGAACCTCTGGACGGGCCGCCAGGAGCCCACAGCTCTAGCCCGCTGCTCCTCTGCTGTCCCCACTTCCTCAACGAGACGGGGGGCCACGGGGAACGCAACATCAGCTTCCTCAGCTCCTCAGCGGAGCGGGGAGGAGAGGGAGGAGAGGGAGCAAGGGGTTGGCTGAGGAGGAGTAACGCCAGCGTGTCGGTGTTAGAGGTGCCTATCGAACAGCAGGTCACCAGGCTGGACAGACTGAAACTCTACAGCATAGAACATGTAGACCTGGGGGCCAGGTACTACAGAGACTACTTCCATGCGAAAGGTAACATATACACACACACACTCAAAACAAACTAATTCACTCTAAGACAGAGATCACACTTAATCCATACATAAAAACATGAAAAAACTGTGCTGACATTTATGCATTATATCAAACATATTAAAATGAAACTGATTATACTTGGTTATCGATTGCAGTATTACATCATAAATGGTCATTCAGTTGGATTCTCTTTAATGTTTTCATCACAAAACGTTCTGAGAGCTGGTGAGAAATGGGGAAAAGGAACATTAATTCTCATTAACACGTGCATAATCAATGCATACTGTAAGAATAAATCAAACGCATGCTGCAACAGAGTAATGCAGCGGTAACAGATCCTCTCATGTGAAATGAATGAACTAATGAATTAACCATCGGAGAGTTATGCATTCAGTGCATGAAGCGTGATCCCCTCCTTTCACTTTCTCATACAACATGGACATATCGGTCCCATTTTTACTGTCTTGACTTGGGTCTCACGCTGCGTTATCTGTCAGTTTGAATGTGACAGCATCTTGTTTGTCCTGCCAGCATCCGTCCAGCATCACTCTCCACCTCTCACCCTGTGGCCGTATACGTCCAGCTGGGCCTGTGTGGAGCGCAGTCGGCCAAGCTGGCAGCGCTCCCAGAGTTTTTGTTACACATGTACCTGCCGCTGTACTGTTGGCAAACCCCGAGCTGATGATACACCACCTGTCTTTCTGCAGGATCAGAATGACCACTTCACATAGTATGCCAGTGCAGCTTTGTTTTACATCTGGTTTTCAGTGTGGGTAGTAACACCTCACTTCTGATTGTGCTGCTCCTTTCAGTCACAGAGACGAGTGTGTGTGCGTGTGTGTGTGTGTGCGTGTTTGTGATCTCTGCCTATCTGTGTGCGTGCATGTGGGCATTTCTTGTCAGCATCACCTCTTCAGACACATGTATGAAACTTCCCCTTGGCAAGCATCATCTGCCTGCACCCTAATTAGTGACAGATGCTGTTAGGAGCACATGTGTGCAAGCAAGCATGCGTGTGTGTGTGTGTGTGTGTGTGTGTGTGTCTGCAGTATGTGTGAGAGAGACATGCCTGCAGCCACACAGATAAAGGTTATCATTCCAAAAATATGTTCATCCGCTGACTCCTCTCCAGCTTAGCTGTCCCCCAGAACGCGACTGTGGCACATGAGTTATCGGCCGTGTTTGTGTGTGTGTGTGTGTGTGTGTGTGTGTGTGAGTGTGAGTACTGTGATGTGCCCTGTGTACACGTCAGAAAGCCTCATCAAAAAGCTGACATTTTCACCACAGGACATGGCGTGGAAGCTAAGCAGGCCTGAGCCTCCTAAATTATACAGCATTCTGGCTCATTCTAGTTAGAGGGGGGATAGAAGAGGAATACTTGTCAAGCTAGATTCCTCCCCAAGTGTCTTGTGAATTTGTGTTTTAACTCCCACACAGCCCATGGCCATGGCATTAGCTTGGCTTAGCCGTGGAGCTTTAGAGGCGGACATGCAAGATGCTTGTAAAGTGTGTAGATAGCTTATGTTTGTCACAGCCTCTTAATGTATGAATGTGTCGTGCTAATGCTGCTAATAAGCTGCAAAATGTTAATGACTGACTTATAATACCACATTTCTTTCATTTCCTGGAATAACAAGAGTAAGGATAAATTTATTCCTTTTTAGTATAATCCAGCTATTGTTTAACATCTAGGCTAAATGTATTTAATCTGCAACACATGCAGAGTATGTGTGATTTCAAACAGTCAAAACAGTTTGGAGGTGGGACAAGGTTGCGAAAGCTTACACCTAAGAGACAGGGCGACCAATATTTCACTAGAGTGAGACTGTATTTGTTGTCATACAGCGATGGTTAGGACAGCATGATTGAAATTAATGCGATTCACTTCGCATTATTCATTCATTTTGTATTCTTTGGAACAAAGTACAACCATGATTCAGTTTATTTATATGTATTTTATTATGAGATGTGTCAACCATCTCTCAGATTTAGTGAAGCCTCACAAGAGTGGGGAAATCTGTACTGACCAGGATTTCTGCCGCACAACTATTCAATCCTCACCTTTACTTGGAGCAATAATCATTGTCCTCAGGTTATGTCTTGTGCTAGTAAAATTGATTTTGTAATTGAGTATTGATTACTAGATAATGTGTATGCACAATGTCATGGCCTGACTCCTGTCCTTCACTTGCTGTAGCTCCGCCTCCTCCTCTGTCTTTCCTGCCACTCAGCCTTTTGTTCTGGCATCAAGCTCCTGACTTGCTGCTACCTTCTGTCTTTCATCTTTGTCTCTTGAAGGTTTCACTCTTGCCTTTCTCTTTACCTCTTTAAAACTTCTCCCTCACTCCATCCCCTCTCATCTGTTGACGTATCCATCTATAGATACTGTCGCAACACAAGGCCTCATAAAAACATGTGAACGAACCCCCCTTTCTCCTCAAGATGAACCTTAACCTTGTCTTCTGTCTCCCCCTGTGTCTCGCCAGAGCACTCGAACTACTTTGGGACGGATGAAAAGCTGGGCCCGGTGGCTATGAGCCTCCGCAGGGAGAAACTGGATGACACCAAAGACCTGAAGGACCAGTACCAGTACCGCCTCATTGTCAGAACAAGCGAGGTACGCACAGTCTACAGGCCGTGGGTGTTTGTGCCTGTCTATGTGTGGATGTGATGAGCCATGTATCAGTGAGACAGTGTGTGCAAATTTTTTTCTGGCCATTTTCCTTTTTGCCCGGTCCTCCCTGTGTCCCAGTGGCCCTCGCTGGCTCTGTAACACCCTTTACCCTTTTAACCTCCCCTTCTTCCACCTCACCTCCTCGCTCCATTCTCTCTCTCTGTTTCTTCTGCCAGTGGAAAATTCCACCTGCCCAGGCTTAGCACGGCAAAGCCAAGCCAAACACTGTCTAGGCCAAAGCGTTTGGCCTGTTCTGATAGGATGCACACCCAACCACTGGTCCACTTCAGTGGGTCAAATACTTTTCATGTTGAAAACGATGGGAAGTGGATTACAAAGAGCTTGTTGAGATTCTGTACAGTCCCTCTCTGATTAGTTCCAACACCTGACTCGCCTACAGACAGTTAATTTACTCTCATGGGATTTGCTTCATCACCGAAGCGCCCTACTTACTTTTCAACTTACTTTTTTATATGTTCGGGGTATGGATGACTTTGCATTAAGTGTAGATTAGAAAGCTTAAAAAAATATTAGGGACCTCTTTCTCAATCTTGTGTCTTTTTTAATCGTTCTCAAAAAGTCTTTACACTGCCACACTACACAATCGTGCAGCTTTGCTTATCTGATCCAATCAAACCTGTTTGATATCAATACTGCTGAACTGTGTCAGGACAGCACTGATTACATTGCCAGTGTTCATGTTTTTTGAGAAGGCACAGATCAAACCCCAGGAGTGGAGTTACCACAGAAGCAATTTTAGAAATATTCTGTCTTTTGTTGTTCAGTGTATGCTGGGCATTAGATGAGTCAAAACATTGTAGTCTATGTTAGGGAGTATGAGCTCTTTATGAATAGTTAGGTTGCTTTATTCAGTATTTTATTTGCACCTGTCCAGCATTTTCTAGGTTACACAAACAAACAGTGTCTCACTCTGTTCTGTGTATTCATGCAGTCTTTAGCCAGCGTATTCCTCTGGCTGGCTGGTGCTGTGTTGTTTTTAGCTGGATTACATGGCTGCCTGGCCTCATCACCTTAGCTCTGGTACAACAATGGAGCCGCTCCGCCATCTAAGTACACAGAGCTCAGCTCACAGACAGCCAGCACACCCAGGCCTACTGTTCCCACAGAGAGAGAGATTGATTGCAGACTTTATTCTCTCCCACTCAAGCCGCAACTGCTCTCAAATATCTCTCCCCCTTACGTCTGTCATTTAATTCTGTGCAATAGTGCTGACACAGCGAGGTGGAAAGACTCTCTTATTCTCCTCTCTTTCTCCCTTTCTATCTCTCCCTCCCTCCCTCCATCACACATGTATACATACACATACCCCTCTGACATTCCAGCTCAGCATACTGCAGTCACTCACTCCAGTGTCATACAGAAGCTGACTGGTTAAAACCATAGCTCTATAACTTCAGCTCTGTCAATCAGGTTTCATTTCCCTGTGGCGGACTCCAGACCGTGAGGTTCAACTATCTCTGTGGCCCCTGCCAGCTCTGGAGTCTGACTTGCATTTTTAATGAACCTGTGGATGCGTGTGTCTCTCTCTGTGTGTGTGTGTGTGTGTGTGTGTGTGTGTGTGTGTGTGTGTGTGTGTGTGTGTGTGTGTGTGTGTGTGTGTGGGTGTGTGGGTGGGTGGGTGGGTGGGTGGTAAAAAGAAAATGCAGCCTACTCCTCCCATCTGTAGCTGAGATTATTATAGTCCCACTGTTTTGAAGTAGGCCACTTGCCCCTGTCCAGGGAGCAGCACTCTGTGGCAGCAGAAAACTGAGGAGAATATTAATTCTCAGTACAGCTGGACATAAAATCCTCCACACTGAGAACTTGCAGTCTGTGTGACGGAGAATGAAAGTTTAGCTTTGGGGCAGAAGGGTACTGTAGTGAGTAGTGAGACCATCCTACAGCCAGATGTCCATGTGTTGGCAAACCCTAACCCTAACCATCTCTGTGGAGGAGGACAGGGATCAATAAAAGTATCATGTTATTATAATTATTACTGATTGGCCACAAAGCGTGTTGGTATGTCTTCCTGTGTATGTGTCACATGTTCCACTATTCCTCCCTACTTATTTGCTTACTGATTGATCAGAATAGAATAATCCCTTTGATTTATTATGTTTAATGTGGATTATTTACAGTTTTACAATGTGATAATGGATTATTTACAGTTTAACAATCCTTGTCCCTTCCCTGCATACAGCTGGTGACCCTGCGAGGCTCCATTTTGGAGGACGCGGTGGCGTCTACGGGGCGGCACGGCACAGTGCGGGGTCTGCCGCTCAAGGAGGTCCTGGAGCAGGTGGTCCCCGAGCTCAACGTCTCCTGTCTGAGACTCGCTCTCAGCACACCAAAGGTCACCGAGCAGCTCCTCAAACTGGACGAGCAGGGGGTGAGTTCAAGAGCTGCTGTGTGTTGAGGATCGCGTTGAGGTTACTATATCCACTACTATCTCTGTTGGCGGTAGGTAATGTATCGACGTCATGTAGTTACAGATAATGGAAGTGGTCACAAAAATTCAGCAGCTAGTTGTATAAAGTTGTTCCTATCATAAATTGGGGCGGCAGTTTAGCCTAGAGGTTAGAGAAAACTGGAAAGTCAGCCATGTGTCCTGTCGAGGCTTCCTTGAGCGAGACACAAAATGTCTACCTGCTCACTCAGTTTAAGTCGCTCTGGATAGGAGAGCGTCAGCTAAAATGACTTCAATGCTAAAATGTAAAGTTGGATTGACAGAGTAAGATGGGGGCATATGGCATATGGCAGGTAGAGTGTGTAAGGGTGTTTGAAACCTTCATAATTTAGTCAATGTTGGTGCAAAGTACAAAGTTGGACTGAGGGCAATGAAAGCTATGTGAAGCAGGGTGTGGTGTGTTTGTACATGAGTGCGTAACCCTAAAAGCTTTACTGTTTAGCCGTGTTATCTCATCTCTCACTTAGTGGAGGGTGAAGTGCAAGGTGCAGAAGGTGTTGTGCCAGGAGTGGGCATGCTTGTGTTTGTGCAGGTGGTGTACACAACCACGTAGTCACGCTCGTTTGTCTATGAATGTCTATAAAATGCGCCCCCACGTTTACATTCAGGTTAGACGCTGATCTGTAACATCTGTCCTGACATTGAGTTACGTCAGAAGCACAAGGTTCAGAATGCGGCGTTTCAGCTGTGTGTTTGTGTGTGTTTGATGTTAATGTGAATGTTATCTCCCCCACCTTGTAGTTAAGTCAGAAGCACAAGGTGGGCGTTCTGCTGTGCCGTGCGGGCCAGAGCACAGAGGAGGAGATGTACAACAACGAGGAGGCGTCGCCCGCCTTCTCTGCCTTCTTGGAGCTGCTGGGGGAGCAGGTGCTTCTCAAAGGGTTCGCCAAGTACGCCGCCCAGCTCGACACCAAGAGTAAGTCTTCATAAGTAATGCCCAGGCCCGAGTGTCACTGGCCTGGGAAAAAGCAAAACATCTTAGTTTCAGCTGTAAGGATCCCCTGTACAATGTCAGTTCCCATGAGTTCTGGGAAACAGTCCATGCATCTGCTTGTGAAAGTATTTGGACTCTCTCTCAACTCACCCGTAGTATTTCACGCTGTTTCTTCTGTTAGTAAAGAATTCTGACATAAAAGTAAAGCTTCTCTCTCTCTGTTTATCTAATCATCTTCCCTCCTCCTCCTCCCTGCTCCAGCGGACTCGACCGGCACCCACTCCCTGTACACCACCTACCAGGGCTATGAAGTCATGTTCCATGTGTCCACCATGCTGCCGTACATGCCCAACAACCCACAGCAGGTAAGAGCTTGCCCAGGTGCACTACTGCCTGACTCCCACACCAGAGAAACGTGTGTTTAACAGGTCAAGCCCTGATGTATACAGCTAACAAATAGAGGGAAAGCTAGGGAGAAAATATCTACACATCCGTGACAGAAGTCCATTGCTGTCACCCAAAGCCTTGCAAAGTGTAGCTGTGGTTAGTTACAGCCTCTGTCTTTTGCCCAGAGGCATAAAACTATTCCAAGCATTCATTAAATGGAACCTCATGACTAGTGTCGCCCTCCTGTTTTTGTGTGTCCTTCCTCTTTTATTCTGCCTCTAGTTGTTTTTATAGAGTCTTTGTTCTCTGTCACTGGGCTTTTCTGTCCTCTCTTACTCTCTCGCTCTTTCTTTCGCTCTCCGTCTGTCTCATTCTCATAACTGGATCAAGGCTGGGTGGGGTTCAGTAGTCCCTAGGTTTTTTTTTTTTTTCTCTCTTTCTTTGCTTCTTTAAATAAAGCTGCCTTCCTACATATTCTCTTGGGCGCTGTGTGTTAACAGCGTGGGCTGTGTGTGTGTGTGTGAGTGACCTGTGTGTAAGGTAACATTTTGTGTGTGTGTGTATTTTTAATAGTTTGCATAAGTGTTTGCGTGAGAGGTTCACGTGGGTGAGCACATGTTGTGCTCAGGCAGGCCTTGTGGGTGCTCGTGATTATACACTTGTAATGTGTCTATCTGTAATGTGTATCACTGTACAAGAGTGCAGGCTGTGGTGGAGGTTGAAGTCATTTGTTCCTTGTTGTATATTTTGATTATCAAACTGTCATAAACAAACCTGATGAACCAGAGAACTACTTACAGCAACATACATACAGCAATGATTTGTCTGTTATTGCAATCAAGCCGGTTTTTGACGGTTACATCATCTTGTAAAACACCTTGTAAAAAGCGAGTAAACAAATAATGTTAGAATCTCGCATGTTGAGGTGAGCAGGTTATACGAGTGTGCTTGAACATTATTGTAAACATTGGTATCAGCTCTTCAATCAGAGAGTAAAGGTTTAGAAACGGCACAATAACTCCATCCAGAGGCGTAGCGACTGCAGCAGCAAGAGTCACCACATCCTCAGATTTACCTCTAGGTGGCAGCATCTGCCAGGTAAAGAACAACCTGCAGTGGGTGAAGGGAGGCATGAGAGGAGTGGAGCTGAAGTAGAGTTGTTATAACGGCTCTTACATGCAGGAGAGAGGAAGGGGAGAGCACAAGCTAGGACTACACAAGTGTGTATTATTGTATGTCGCAGTTTTAGTTTCCACGGTTAATAATAGTAGAATCTTGGTTTATCAGCAATATTGAAGCATTTCATTTCATTCAGTGTCTGCTATAGTGGAAAATAGTCAGGATGTTCATATAAGATGCAAAATGTGAAGTAAAATCATTATCTTCCTCAAATGATCAAGACTAATAATCAAGATTGATGTTTGTGATCACTACATCTACTACCAAATAATCTGGATTATCGTTTTAGCCAAAACCGTGCAGCCCTAGTATGGACAAAGGATGCTCCTAAAAGCTTCGGTAACACACACTGGAGAATGTGTCTATATGTGAGTGTCCAAACAGTGGGCTGGATTACATAATTGATACTTTCACACTTCCCTCTGCAGATAAAGAGAGGATTGGCAAGCGCTGTAACACAGACACAGCCTGTGCCATGTCTCCTACACAAACTCAGATAGATGGACAAACCAGCACACACACAGACACAAATAGCCCACACACCACATAGACACAAATAGCTGCACACGGCGCAGTCAGTTGCACGATATTCAAAAAAACAAATTACATAAAGAGCTGTTGTTTGGTTTGCTGTCTAACAGTTGTGTATCTCTCCATCTCTCACTTCCCCAGTCGGTCTTTCTCTCTCTTTCCCTCACTCGGTCGTTTAATGAGTCAATAGTGTCAGTGCCAGTTGTCGTTCACTCATTTTAATTTGTATTTTTTATCTCCCTGCTTTCTCTCCATTCCCTTTTCTCTGTCCCCCTCTCATTTTACCTCTTACACTCATCTCCTGTTTCTCTCTCTCTCTTCATGGTACTCTCATTCTGATTTACTCTCTCTTTACTCTTTACTCTTTACTCTTACTCTTTTTCTCACTCTCACATCTTTTACTTTTTCTTCTTGGCAATCCATTCTTGACATCTCTCCTCTCCTCTCCTCTCCTCTCCTCTCCTCTTCTCTTCTCTTCTCTTCTCTTCTCTTCTCTTCTCTTCTCTTCTCTTCTCTTCTCTTCTCTTCTCTCCTCTCCTCTCCTCTCCTCTCCTCTCCTCTCCTCTCCACTCCTCTCCTCTCCTCAGCTCTTGAGGAAGAGGCACATAGGGAACGACATCGTCACCATAATCTTCCAGGAGCCTGGAGCGCAGCCTTTCACGCCTCAGAATATTCGCTCACACTTCCAGCACGTCTTTGTGATCGTCCGTGTGCACAATCCCTGCTCTGAAAACACTTGTTACAGGTAAAGGGATGGTGTACAACACACTCCTACACATGTTCATATACACACAACTATAGTAGAATTTCTAGTGATGACCATTTCTCATGCTGCTCTTCAAATCGCCTCTGTCGCTCCTTTGCCTTCAGTGTTGCTGTGACACGAATGAAGGATGTGCCCCCCTTCGGCCCGCCCATCCCCAGCGGCGTGACCTTCCGTGACCCGGAAACCTTTCGCAACTTCCTACTGGCCAAAGTCATCAATGCAGAGACCGCAGCACACAAGTCGGAGAAGTTCCACACCATGGCGACGCGCACACGGCAGGAGTACCTGCGTGACCTGGCCGAGAACTACGTCAGCAGCACGCCGCTCGACTCTGCCGGCAAACTGAACAACCTCATCTCGCTCGCGTCGAAAAAACGCGAGCGCTCTAAGGCGAGAGAGGGAGCGGAGCTGGGAGCTGCGGGGGCCGTAGCCTGGAGGGCGCTGGCCCAGGACTTCAGCGGGGGCGGGGCCGAGATCTCCTGTGCGTTGGGTTTGTCAGCTGAGTACGTTCTCCTGATAGACTGTTCCACCAAAGAGGTGGTGTTTAACTGTTTCTGTGCTGACGTGATTGGCTGGACGCCGGAGCGGCTGGCACTGAAGATCTTCTACGGCAGAGGAGACCACATCGCAGTGCGTGTCCCAGAGGGCTGTGCCCAGGACATCAGGGAGGTGGTGCAGAGGTTAAAGGTGAGAGGGCGGAGCTTGCAAATTAAACTCTAGAACAATGGGGACAACAAACAAGGGGACGTGAAGCTTTTGGGGCCTTCGGCATTTCAGGTCACCAAAAATGGATTTAGACTTCCCAGGATACATAACAGGGACGGGCAACTTGTGTGGTGCTGTGGCCATATAAACCTTTAGTCACCATGTAAGGGCCAAACTTTGTGTGTATAGTATGTGTGAAACCTATATATCAACTTGCATAGCTGAAAGCCTGTAATAAGGAGAAATATAGCTACCTAATGGACTGCATTGTACTTCATAAATTTAGAACCAGAAGATCTAAGAGCTTCACAAGATCTCTTTTACTTTCAGAAAAATGTCCAGGATACTTGAACTCAAGCCATTAAGGGACTTGTTTCAATACCAGGCATGGGTTAACTAGCATTTGTAAATATTTGGCTTTTTAATTTATCTTACCTAGGTGCCAGGAAGGGTGGGGTTTGCCATTTAAGACAATAAAATGAGTGCTAAGAAGATTAGACCATCACAGAAAAGAATTTTGAAGTTAGTTTAGAATACTTTTATGTGATTGACAACTTACCTGACTTTTTTTGGCACAGTAAACCCCACCCGCCTGGTGCTCATGAAGGTTAAAATCAATTAATTATCTGAACTATTTGACCTTGGTCTGTTCAATACAACTATATGAGCAGCAGTTACTAAATTTCAGACTGATAGGAGAGATATGTTATTGATGTGGTAATTGTTCCATTACTCCTTACAGTTAGACCTTCAAAGGACTTGGTTAAAGTTCAGCAAGTCATATTTCTATTAATATATGATTTATGACAGCTGTGTCTTGAAAATCAGTTGTCTTCATAGACTTCAAGACTGCACAACACCTGTCTAACATTTGGCCAATTTGTCGTCTTATACCTGCTTTAAGCATAAAGACCCAGGGGATTTCCACAGTTGGAATTATTTTTCATCACTAGACAGGTTTCCCAAGCGTCCTGGAAAAACTGGAAATTCAAAGACTAATTTCCCACTCGGGAAGAACATATGGCAGATATTAAGACAATTACAAAAAGTAAAGGGTCCTTTGTGAATGGTCCTGGACAATCTGGTCATTCTGTAAAACTTTCCCAACTACAAACCAGGCCCATTAAATGTATTTCAGTATATTCTACAGCATAATTATATGTCACCACATTACCATAGCTTACCTTTGTAATGAAGAGGTACAACTGCAAATAACCGTGATGACACAGATTTCAGATTGAGTTAATCCATGCAAAATTTGATGAATTATTTCCTGGAAAATGGAGATTGCTGAGACTCCGGTGACCTTTTATGTTAATCCAACAGAGAGTTAATCTTTCTAATAGTACCAAATATTGTACATGCATATTGGAGGCTCATGAAGTTCCCAAAATGATGGTTGAAATGATCAAGTGTTGTCACCTGGTACTCTTCATATAGATGAGAATTTGAGGATTTCAAATTTGAGAACACCCTTGTTGCAGATGTAAATTTACAGAATG